>NC_045972.1:15079389-15221920 GCF_010909765.2 Amblyraja radiata | reverse complement strand
AGCATTGCAAGATAATTTTGAATGCTCTGGGGATTAAGGGATGTGAGGGTAGAGTAAATTGGTTTTGTTCAGGTTGGAGAACAACCATGATATTATTAAATGACAGAACAAGCCTAAAAGGTTCACAAAATTGCTGGAGGAACTCAGCGGGTGCAGCAGCATCTACCTACACCTGCTCCTTCTTCTTATATCATCAATGATATTCTGAAAGGGAGAATTCTTAGTTCATGTCTGGAGAACTGCTCAAAAAGTGTTCCCAGAAATTATTCAGAATTGCTGAACATTTTGTTGAAAGGTAAGTTCAAAAATAATTTTGAAGTGATGCAGTTATCTCCGTCTGGCAGGGTGTGCAGTAATAGTAATCAGAACAAAATGCCATTCAATGAAGCAGGCTCCTATATATGTACCATCAAATGATATGATTTTTTTAGATATAAAATAGGCTTCTTTTAACCAAAAAAATGTGGATGATTTATGTTGAAAGCAGTCATAACTAGCTCTTGGAGCTGTAACATTATTATGTGAAACATAGATCAAGAGAAAGAAGGAAACAGCTATGCACCGGTAAACACTTGCAATAAGTTTAAAATCCATCCCTGTCTTTGGATTCTGTAGTTTTATAAAGGAGGCTTATAACAGTTGTTTGGGCAGGGATTTCCCTGCACCAGGCTTTACGTTTACGCTCACAAGAGAATTACATCACAGCTATATCTTCCATTTGAAATATATTTATTATGTAGACATATGGTTTAAATAGACCTGTTTAGCATTACAGACCCACAGGCTGAGTTTTATTAGGCAGCATGCACAGGAATAATGCATGTGATACAGGATGTGGGCATTAATATCATTAAGACAGATACTTAGGACAAAGAAAGGAGATGCCTGATGACGGGATTGCCTGGATGGCTGGCGTGTGTTCCAAAATACCGATTGCAAGAAACCTGCCACACTATTAAGATTAATGGGCGACGGAGATATGAGGGAGTTCTGCAGTCTCTTGCCAATAACCATAAGATGGTGGATCAAAGAAATGAGCAAACACTAACAACTCTCATAGTTGAACATCGAATGTAAGTAAGACACAGACTGGCAAAGCTGCAAGATAATTAATAACGCGAGGATTTCTTGCATTGTGACTTCCACCGGGAATAGATCACAAGCCCCACGCTGATGCAGATTCATTAGCATGCAACATTCCAACTGCTGTGACAAGCTTATGCTCAGTTCTTAACCCATCGGATAGCTAACTGCCAGAGTCCTGACTTATTCTAGAAGAAAGCATATTGCCCTTTACTCTGCCGTCATCGACTACCCCTAATTTGAAGCCATGCAAACCTTTAGTTCAAACACGGTTAGTGATGATAGTGTGGGGCAGTTTTAATGTAATACCTGATACACTCCTGTATGTGGCAGTATAGAGGTTACTGAATTTAATTCTGCCTAAAATTACTGGTTGAAAAAAGAAATTAGGAAACAAAAGGCATGTACAGCAATATTTACCACTTACGCACAATCTATGTTTAACTTCCTTGACACAAAGAACAATTTGTCTTAAAACTTCCTTGACACACAGAGAACAATTTGCCTTACAAGAACCAACAGCATGTCTTACTTAGCTTCCAAATAGTGTCTCCTGTAAAAAATGTTTTGCTTTGACAAAATAGCCTTCTTTTCAATGCTATTACAATTAAAATATTGTAGAGCAGAATATTGGGTTAATTGTGTATTGTATCGTCATGTCCTCTGCATTGGGTGTTCAGTCTAACTTCAAGGAAAAGCAATGCAACACTTGCTTATCTAGGCGGAACCCATTAGTGGAAGCTAGTTAAGGTCAGAGGCTGTCATTGACTGTAGCACAGTTTGATAGACTAGTGAAGGTACAAATTAAAGCGTGCTTGGAGCAAGGAGGTCTAGAACTTGAGCGACTGTAAATCCTGTAAAATCTTCGGATTTGGCTTTTATTTCCCCCTCTTGTTGCCATAGCAACTCCGTGGGCAGCATCAGACATCAGTTCTTGTTACAGGCCTGGGAAATAAAAAGAGTAATTGAGTACAAAGGAACTGCAGTATTGTACAATTGAAGATAAATACAATAACTCCTCGTGAGCAGTTTATTAGCATGTTTCATAACATCTTGCCACAGTTCAGATTTGAGACCTTACTGTTGAAATCCAATATTGAATACGTTATATCATTCCGCTCTTCATAAATACCTTGTCTTTGAAAACTCAGCTGTCTCAGTCATAACTCTTACCAAGTTGCATTTACTAGTTCGCTTGTTCTCCCTGAACTATAACGACTTCCACTTAAATATATTTTTGATTTAAAATGATCTGCCTTGTTTTCTATGGCTTTACTCCTTTCCAATCCTTGTAGATCAATAACTTCCCAGACAAATGTATTTTTCTCTTAGTTCTGATGAAGGGTCCCAGACCAGAAATGTTAACAACTCATCATTCCACAGACACTGCCAGTTGTGTTTTACCAGTATTTTCAGTTTGGTATTATCCTCCAATAGCTCTGTGCTTCCACCTTTGGCCTCCTATTTATCCCCATATTTTCTCAATTTAATACATTTTAACTCTTTAAACATATCCTGCCCTGTCTAAGTCCTTAGCTCTGTGGCAGCATGGTAGCACAGCTGGTAGAGCTGCTGTCTCCCAATGCCGGAGACCCGGGTTTTATCCTGTACTCAGGTGCTGTCTGTGTGGAGTTTGCACGTTCTCTCTGTGAGGGCGTCAGTTTCCACCGGTGTCTCCAGTTTCTTGGCACATCCCAAACAAGGTTTGCGGGTTAATTGGCCTCAGTAAATTTTCCCTCGTGTGCATGAAGTGATGCAAAAGTGGGATAACATAGAACTAGTGTGTGAACGGGTGATCGATGACCAGCGTGGACTCAGCAGGCCGTTGGGCCTGTTTTAATGCAGTATCTTTCAATCAATTCAATAAAACTCAAGAATGTACAACTTGGTTGATATGTTGACTGCAGCGACTGAATAAAATCTCTTCCTATCCTGCCGTAGAATATAAATATTATATGGACCATAAGGTTAGAAAAAAACAGAAGCCGAAAGATGCTTTATGGACCATGAAGCTTCCTCTGCCAGTCAATTAAATCAAGCGGATCATGTACCTCAAGTCCATGATCCCGTAGGATACCCCATCTCGTAAACCCTTTAAGTTCCTAAACGTCTATCAGTCCACAGACTTACAAGCCTGCAAGTAAATACATTTCTCCTCATCTCTAGTTTAAATTGCCCTGTAACTATGCATCTAGCTCTAGACTCTTTAGCCTGAGAAAACCATCTCTCAGCTGTTGAGTGGACATCTCAACCACAAACAGTTGAAACCTATTACTGTGAAGAGGTAGACTGAGGGAGCTAGTACACTGATATGTATACTTTTTACATTCAGCACTATTATGATCAACAATATTTCTGGAAGGGTTGGGGTTACCATTAACCAGCTAAATGAAGACTGTGGGTGTAAGAGCTGGACAGAGGCTGGGTATCCTGCGGTAGGTGACTCACACCAGACACTCCAGAGCCTTGTCACCATCTACAAGGCACAGGTCAGGAGGGTAAATATTTGCCTGATGCCTGCAGCTCCAAAAACTCTCAATATCCTTGAAATTATCCAGGAATAACCTGCATTTTATTGGCAAATCATCTACCATCCCAGCCATTCCTTCATTCACTATCGTTTCACCAAGGCTCCATAGCTGAAGAGTGTTTCATCAACAAAATGACTAACTACTCTATCTATGCCTCTTGTAGACGTATATCCTTTGATCAGGTCTCCCCTCAGCTGCCTTCTCCTTCCAGGGAAAGCAAGGCCAGACTCTCAATATCTCCCCATAACTAAAGTCCACTAATCCAGGCAATAACCTGGTAAAATCTCTTTTGCATTCTCTCCAAGATAGCATGGTCCATTATGAAATTATTTACATTAACAGGAACATGTCAACGAATAACTTGGTATTGGTAGATCAGTTCTTTAAACATGAGTCATAGGTTAAAATACATCCTTGGCACAGCAGATGTGCAAAAGAAGTTCAAAATAAATTTTACTCTAGACAATTTGACCAATTTTCCTCCTTTCTCATAGAAACATAGAAACATACAAACATACAAAATAGGTGCAGTAGTAGACCATTTGGCCCTTCGAGCCTGCACCGCCATTCAATATGATCATGGCTGATCATCCAACTCAGTATCCTGTACCTGCCTTCTCTCCATACCTCCTGATCCCTTTAGCCACAAGGGCCACATTTAACTCCCTCTTAAATATAGCCAATGAACTGGCCTCAACTACCTTCTGTGGCAGGGAGTTCCAGAGATTCACCACTCTGTGTGAAAAATGTTTTTCTCATCTCGGTCCTAAAGGATTTCCCCTTTAATGTGACACCTTGTCCTGGACTTCCCCAAGATTGGGAACAATCTTCCTGCATCTAACCTGTCCAACCCCTTAAGAATTTTGTAAGTTTCTATAAGATCCCCCCTCAATCTTCTAAATTCTAGCGAGTACAAGCCGAGTCTATGCAGTCTTTCTTCATATGAAAGTCCTGACATCCCAGGAATCAGTCTGGTGAACCTTCCCTGTACTCCCCCTTTGGCAAGAATGTCTTTCCTCAGATTTGGAGACCAAAACTGTACGCAATACTCCAGGTGTGGTCTCACCAAGACCCTGTACAACTGCAGTAGAACCTCCCTGCTCCTATACTCAAATCCTTTTGCAATGAATGCTAACATACCATTCACTTTCTTCACTGCCTGCATGCCTACTTTCAATGACTGGTATACCATGACTCCCAGGTCTCGTTCCATCTCCCCTTTTCCTAATCGACCACCATTTAGATAATAGTCTACTTTCCTGTTTTTGCCACCAAAGTGGATAACCTCACATTTATCCACATTATACTGCATCGGTCATGCATTTGCCCACTCACCCAGCCTATCCAAGACACCTTGCAGCCTCCTAGCATCCTCCTCACAGCTAACACTGCCCCCCAGCTTCGTGTCATCCGCAAACTTGGAGATGTTGCATTCAATTCCCTCGTCCAAATCATTAATATATATTGTAAATAGCTGGGGTCCCAGCACTGAGCCTTGCGGTACCCCACTAGTCACTGCCTGCCATTCTGAAAAGGACCCGTTCACTCCTACTCTTTGCTTCCTGTTTGCCAGCCAGTTCTCTATCCACATCAATACAGAACCCACAATACCGTGTGCTTTAAGTTTGTATACTAATCTCTTATGTGGGACCTTGTCGAAAGCCTCTGAAAGTCCAGATATAACACATCCACTGGTTCTCCCTCATCCACTCTACTAGTTACATCCTAGAAAAATTCTATAAGATTCGTCAGACATGATTTACCTTTCGTAAATCCATGCTGACTTTGTCCAATGATTTCACCACTTTCCAAATGTGCTGCTATCCCATGTTTAATAACTGACTCTAGCAGTTTCCCCACTACCGATGTTAGACTAACTGGTCTGTAATTCCCCGTTTTCTCTCTCCCTCACATTTTAAAAAGTGGGGTTTCATTAGCTACCCTCGAATCCTCAGGAACTACTCCAGAATCTAAGGAGTTTTGAAAAATTATCACGACTGCATCCACTATTTCTGGGGCTACTCTGGGATGCAGCCTATCTGGCCCTGGGGATTTATCGGCCTTTAATCCATTAAATTTACCTAACACCACTTCCCGGCTAACCTGGATTTCACTCAGTTCCTCCATCTCATTTGACCCGCGGTCCCATGCTATTTCCGGCAGATTATTTATGTTTTCCTTAGTGATGACAGACAAAAGTAGTTATTCAATTGGTCTGCCATGTCCTTGTTCCCCATGATCAATTCACCTGTTTCTGACTGCAAGGGACCTACATTTGTTTTAACTAATCTCTTTCTCTTCACATATCTATAAAATCTCGAATTGAATTTGTTATTTCTATACAGGACAGAAACATTTGGAGTACTTGAATATGCATATATTAAAGAGAGAGATGATTCTATACAACAGAAAATTATAAGCTTTAATGATAAACCACAAGCTTTTTCAGGCAAATATTATTCTGGTCCAAAAGTGTATGCATTCGCAGAATGTGAAAGTCATTGTCATTGCCAAATGTATTATCCATCTCTAATTTTCCCAGAACAGAGTTAAGTATCCACAAAGAAGGAGCTGGAGTTATGCATAGAACAGAACAGGATAGGACGACAGATGAAGAGCAAAAACAAAACCTGCTGATGCTGGACATGAAAGATCATTCACCTGAAACATTAACTTTGTTTCACTTACCACAAATCTGCCCACAGATCTACATCCCCACAGGAAGTAAGGAAATAGGCTTCATATCAATCCAGTAGATAGTTGGTTAACATTATCTGAAATTTATTTTGAATCCTGGATTTACTTAAGTTAGTTTAGTTTAGAGATACAGCGCGGAAACAGGCCCTTTGGCCCACTGAGTCCGCACTGACCAGTTATCACCGTACATTAACACTATCCTACGCACACTAGGGATAATTTACACTTATACCAAGCCAATTAACCTACAAAGCCATAAGTATTTGGAATGTTAGAGGAAACCGAAGATCTCAGAGAAAACCCACATGGTCACGGGGAGAACGTACAAACTCCGTACAGACTGTACCCATAATCAGGATCGAACCCAGGTTCACTGGTGCTGTAAGGCAGCAACTCTACTGCTGCGCCAACATGCCACTCTTGAGTTTAATTTTCCTATATGCCATGGTGGGGTCAGTAGACTGCAAGCCTGACCACTAATCCAGTAATTTAAGGTCCATGCTACTTTATCCCAAAGGAACACTAAATCTGCATATTTTAATTTTAAAATCTGCATTTGCCAGAATTTAATGTGCATGCATTTAGTGTGCAACCTAATAGGACTCATTGAATTACTTCTGCTACTGTCTCCATACATTTAGTGAATTTGAGGACGGTCAGAATTATATCACACCTTTTTAGGTCTTCAATAAACACATTCATGAAGAAATTTATGATGGGATGGAGCAAAGGTCTCAACAATATTCCAAATGCAGTGTTAAAGGCTTGTGCTCTAGTTGCGCTCCTAGTTTCCTCTCTGGCCAAAATTCTTGCTGTACAATTACACACTAGCTTCACCCCTGTGGAATGAAGAACTTCCCAAGTATGCACTAGCCACAAAACACAACTTCACCATATCTAGCCGATATATCGCTGATGAGCTATCTCGGTACACTAAATTTGCAGGTGAAGGGGAAATGTGGCCCAATATTGAATGGGGTTATAGAAAACTATTGTGGAGTAAGGGCCCTTCCCTGTGGCCCATTTGTCTAATTAATTTATCACAAACATCATAGTGACACAGTGTGGAAACAGGTCCTTCGGCCCAACTTGCCCACACTGACCAACAATGTCCCAGGTACACTTGTCCCACCTGCCTGCGCTTGGTCCATATTGCTCCAAACCTGTCCTATCCATGTACCTGTCTAACTGTTTCTTAAACGATGGGATAGTCCCAGTCTCAACTAAATCCTCTGGCAGCTTGTTCCATACGCCCACCACCCTTTGTGTGAAAACGTTACCCCTCGGATTCCTATTAAATCTTTTCCCCTTTACTTTGAACCTATGTCCCCTGGTCCACGATTCCCCTACTCTGGGCAAGAGACTCTGTGCATCTACCCAATCTATTCCTCTCATGATTTTGTACACCTCTATAAGATCACCCTTCATCCTCCTGTGCTCCAAGGAATAGAGACCCAGTCTACTCAACCTCTCCCTATTGCTCACACCCTCTAGTCCTGGCAACATCCTCGTGAATCTTTTCTGAACACTTTCAAGCTTGACATAAATCGACCAAGATGCTTCCTCAAACAAAAAAACATTGGCAAGAGATTGTGGAATGCCGATAGTGTATGTCCATTAATTTAATTTAATGTATCCTTTATTGGTGCACTGTGAATGGATTGATTGTATTCATGTAGAGTATTTCTTTGACTGGATGTCGCACAAGCAATAGCTTTTCACTGTACCTCGGTAGATATGTCAATAATAAATGAAACTGATACTAAACTAAACTAATGTTAAGGTGATATATTAACTCAGTAAACTTACTATATTATTTTGCTGCATGTCTTATCATGCCAGATATCATAAATTAAATGACCATACTGGACAGGACCTTTCAACGCATTGTGATGGTAACGTTCCTAATACTTTTCCCACTTCATGAACATTACAGAGGCATCTCCAAATGTCACGCTGTGATATCACTGCTCAAACCCAGATAACTGTAAATGTCAAAAGTTCTCTTTTGGGCAGAATTTCTAATGTTTTGTTGCTGTCAATCCTATAAATGCCAGAGAGATAATCACAATAATATTGGGTGAGGGTGGTGATTAGTATTTGAAAGATGTTGACAGACTGAAACAAATAAAGATACTTTTCTGCTCACAATCAGCTATATTCAGCCTTGCCATTCTGTACTGTTGTTTTTGTTAGTAACTTAAATTATTTTGGTGATCCATCACCATATTGTAATGTTGACAAATCCGACGTTGTACTGAATGTACTTTGAATTACACTGTTTTCAAAGATAACATTTATTTGCCTCACTATTGACTCAAATTATTAACTGGGATTACATGATCAATGGCTCGTGATCTCTGTAGTGTGGGCTTCTCCTTTTTTCTGATCTCAGCAGCCGATGGTGTCTGTTGAAGGGGTTTGTAGGCAATCCTTAAGAGGAATGTGGTAGTATAGTGGTCAACTCACCAGACCTTGAGTTGGAGGCATGGACCAGAGACTAAGATAGAATTCTACTAAAATGGCCAGGGAATCTGAATGTAAGTAATTAAATGCATTTAGGAAATATGGAAAAACAAAGGTAATCTCAGTAATAGTAACCACGAAAACCTTTTGTGAAAACATATCTAATTCACAAATGTCCTTCAAGGAAAGAAATCTGATATTTTTGCCTTGCCAGGCCAATAGGGGACTATAATGCACCAAATGTAGCTGAATCCAAACTCTCTACACTTTCCCTCGCCATAAGATAGAAGATCAGACCAATTAACATTATTTCCTGTCATCACCATGTGTTAAAACCCAAACTTAATATTTCGCATGAGACGCACACTAAGTGCAGGTCCCCACAAAGTGTTGAGAGCTACAAATTTTATGTTTCCTTTCTAGTATAGTTATGCCCCTGTCCCACTTAGGAAACCTGAACGGAAACCTCTGGAGACTTTGCGCCCCATCAAAGGTGTCCGTGCAGTTCCCGGAGATTGCAGGTGGTTGCCAGAGGTTGCAGGTAGTGGAAGCAGATAGGGAGACTGACAAAAACCTCCAGAGGTTTCCGTTCAGGTTTCCTAAGTGGGACAGGGGCATTACAACTTTTAATTTCATGACAGGAATATGGCTCAGGGTCTAACTTTAATACAGGAACAGGCAAATGTTTACAATAATACTCATATGATTGTCAAATAAGAGCAGTTCCAAATCAGGTGCAAAGGTGCTGCCAAATATAACAGAGACAACACACTCAAGGAGAAAATATTTTCTACACTACTGCTGTTAAATGGGATAAGAAGCGTTTCTGATGAATTTTTGTTTTGCTTTAAAAGTGCCTTTTAAATACACAAGCTATAAATACATGTATTTTTGAATCTGTTCAACTATACACATTTTTACTGAGGGAAGTTACACCATGGTTACCTGAGTAACTATATGTGCTTGGATGGCTTCTGTAGCCACAACGTACACTTTACAGTTACAGCTGCTGGAGGTGTTGCCACACAGTGCCTCAGACCCGGGTTGATCCTGACCTCAGTTGCTGTCTGTATGGAGTTTATACATTCTCCCTGTGACCAGATGGATTTCCTCTGGTTTCCTTCCTCATCCTACCATAGGTTTGGGTATACAAGTTGATCGGCCTCTGTAAGGGAGTGATGTGAAAGTAACTTGTCCCTAGTGTGTATGATAAAACTAGTGCATGGGTGATCATTGGTCGGCAAAGACTCATTGGGCCAAAGGGTCTGTTTTCATGCTGCATCTCTAAGCTAAACTAAACTAAATTGATCAAAACAGATGCCATTTCCCTGTTTGCAGCTGTAAAAGTCAAACAGATAACAAGCATCTGCCAAGTGTGGTTTGACACCAGAATTATGAATTCAACAGTGCGATGACCTTTATACATTGCAGGTTGTTTTGTATTTCACAGAAAATAAAAAGCAGTGAAATAACTATCCGAGTTGATTATTCCAGTTTCCAATCTGTTGAATCAGGCATAGATTATAGAACCTAGAACATTTAATAGAATTTTAGACCAGCAATGAATATTTCTGCATTATATTTCCCTATCCTCATAAGTTTTTTAGTAATTTAAACCCCTCTAACAGAAGGAATTCATAATGAATGCAATAAACATTCTTTTTTTTATTGCCAATAGTAATCTCAAATGTAGGTTTCTCTCACGAGATCTGATTAACATTTCAAAACATAAAAATAATAAATGCTTTCTTTATTTACCATGTCTGAAGTGTGAAGTTTCAAGTTTACCTGTACAGATTAAATTAATAGGTAAAGGTAAAATGCATCCAGAAATTTAGATGGCATCACAAAAGCACCATTTTAGGGGACAGTAAGAAAAATGGTGACAGGCACATTTTTGAGGAAAGTTTGGTTGAGAATAGGCCATTTAGTAACTTTGTCGGCGACACTTGTGTGCTACAAAGGTGAGGCCTGCTGCATGATTTTACCAGGTTGTATGCAAAACAAAGCATTTCACTGTATCCAGGTACATGTGTCAATAAAGTATCATTGAAATGTCTTATAAAGGGTATTCCTTGAAGCATCCATCAACTCCCTCCAGTTCTTCAGCCATCTCCTTATGCAATGGATAATTTACAATAAATCAAATCACTTCCTGGCACGACTTTAGTGTGTTGGAAGAAACCAGAGCACCAGGAGGAAACCCATGTGGTCACAGGGAGAGTGTCCAAAGTCTACACAGACGCTACCTGTGATCAGGATCAGTCCTGAGCCACTGGAACTGTGAGGTAGCGGCACTAACTGCTGCAGCACTGTGCCATCCCTCGTGATGTTCACAGCCAATTGGGTATGATTGGTGTGTAGAATTGCCCCACAACAAATATCAATTGGAGCCGAAATAAATGGAAGGGGAAATGAGTGATACCACGCACTGGAGATTGCCCTGAGATAGAGAAATTATTGAGGAAACTCACAGAAGAATGTGATGATAGAAATCAGGAGGAGTGTGGTGCTGATGTGGAGAGAGTTGGCTGTGCTGCAGTCCATTTTGTTCTTCTTGCAGGAGCAGACTTGGACTATAACATCTGTGCTGTTGGTCAATGGGGGCTTCCCGCTATCCGTCACCACAATTGGCAAATTGTAGTTCGCTCTTTTCAGCGGATGCAGGAGGCTGAGCTGAGCATGGCTGCCTACAAGAACAAAACAAAAACGTGAAGATCGTGCATAACACATATTTATATTCATGGTCACGTCAAGACCTTGTACTTACAAGCTGGGATTTGAACATGGTGCCAAAAACTGGCGACTCTGTATGCTATCTTGGCGTACCATTGCTATACACTGTACTGTATCTGAGATGTTTATCCAAGATGTATCTAAGTGCTTATATTTAGTGATACATGTACTGAACTGTATACAAAAATAAACTTCACTGTACCTCAGTACATGTGACAGGTGAGTACCATTGTATCAAGGTGAGTACCATTGTATCATTGTACCATTGCATTGCACCACTGTTAATTTGCTCATCATGATTAAGTCTCAACACTAGGTCATGGAACATGTACACAGTCAGTGTTTAATCAGTGTGCGCCGTCAGCAATCTCCCCGTACACTAGCACTATCCTACACACTAGGGGCATTATACTATTTTAACGGCTTACAAACTAGTATGTCTTTGGAGTTGAGTTGAGTATTTAGATGAAACAACCTACAAATGAAAGGCATGCCCTTGGAATAGGGGAAGAATGATGCTTAAGTTCCTATGATGAAATGTAACGCATGATGGCAAGGTGATGCAGTTAGTAGTGCAGTTTAGTTTAAAGATACCGTCTGGAAATGGGCCCTTTGGCCCACCAAGTCCGTGCTGACCAACAATCACGCATATACTGTACTAATTCTATCCTACACACTGGGGACAATTTACAGAAGTCAATTAACCAACAAACTTCCATGTCCTTGGAACGTAGGAGGATACAGGAGCACCCGGGGAAAACCCACTTGGTCACAGGGAATTTGTACAAACACCACACAGACAGCACCCATAGTCAGGATTGGCCCCCAGTCTCTTATTCTGTAAGGCAGCAACTCAACCGTTGCTCCACTGTGCCACCAGCAGAGCTGCAACCCTACAGCTCCAGTGATTGTGGTTTAATCCTGACCTGTGATGCTGTCTGTGTGGAGTTTTCTCTACAGGCAAGAGTGGAAAACTCACTGTGTACTGACTTACTTACGTCCTGTTGCAAGATATGCACTTTCACCTTAAGAGTAAAGCATCACATTTTCTGTAATGAAGAAGTCTCTTACTGTTGAGTTGAGTGACCTTCCAGGTTTTTTCAATTCCAGCTTGCTTGCCCAATTGAAATTTGAATGGATCAGCATTTGGTTCAAGATCTTTATCTGTTGCTCCTAGAATGGCTACAATGAGATCCTTTGAATCCTCACAGAACTTGGCTATGGTTGGATAAACAGAGGGTGGGTTGTCATTCACATCCAGCATGGTGATAATCAAGGTACCAGTGCCAGTGGCGACGGGGTCTCCTAAGGGATAAAGCAGAAGAGTTTGCCAGTTATTCCATGCTGCAGATGGTGCATGCAAATACTAAAGGGAGGCAACAACAGAAGAAACATTGACATTTATTGCAAATCATCTGGTAACAGTTCTGTATAATCTTTATTGATGCAACTCCGCTTCTTCCCATATTCTGTCCTGATCAATGTTCTTTGATTTCCATGTATTTAACCTTTTCTAATTAGAAAATAGTTGGCAGAAATTGCATCTTGTAAGCTGCAGGATTTAAGGAATAAACTTTACCCTCTTAGAAGGCAAAGACCCCTGATATTATCCAACATTTTGCACGATGGCGCAGCAGTAGAGTTGATGCCTTACAGCGCCAGAGACTCGGGAACGATCCTTACTACGGATACTGTGTATGGAGTTTGTCGTTCTCCCTTTGACCTGCAAAGGTTTTCTCCGCGAGTTCCAGTTTCCACCCACACACTAAAGACGTGCAGGTTTGTAGGCTAATTGGCTTGGTAAAATAGTAAATTGTCCCTGGTATGGGATTGTGTTAATGTGTGGGGATGGCTGGTCGGCGTGGACTTGGTGAGCCGAAAGGCCTGTTTCTGTGCTGTATCTCTAAACTAGACTAAACTAAATATATTGGTTAGGCCAAAATGCAGGAGTCCTCTGAAACATACACTTTAAAGCTTCGTATGATTAAGTTTGGCCTGCCAAGTGTACAACAAAATCATTTAATTTTTAACTGAGCTCAACTTTCTGGTGAGTCAGAAAGCTGTATCGATTCTGGAAAACTGGGCACGGATGTTTAGTTTAGAGATACAACATGGAAACAGGCCCTTCAGTCCACTGATTCCATGCCGACTAACAATCACTCATATATTAGTTTTATCCTTCACACTAGGGATGATTTTCAGAAGCCAATTAATCTACAAACCTGCACGTCTTTGGAATGCGGGAGGAAACCAGGGCAGCCGGGGAAAACACAGTTCTGGGGTAACACAGGGAGAACGTACTAACTTTGTACAAATAGTCGGAATCAGGATCGAACCTGGCTCCCTAGCACTATGCGACAGCAACTCTACCACTGCGCCAATATGCCGCCTGGGTCTCAATGCCACTGGGTCTGCACTGACACACCAATGCAGTGCTTAGGAGATGCTATACTGCATGGATTCTGTGGATTGTCACATTATCGTGGTGGAGAAGCTTGTGTGGTCCTGAGATCATGGAGCGATGCCATCTGGAGTTATGCTCCTGGTAGGGCCACCTATGCGGTAAGGTCGAGGGGGAGGTCCCTGATAAAGAGCAATCCAACCAAGATCTCAACGGTGGAACAGGCGGAGGATGATGGCTGACTTTCGTGGAGCGTCACAACAGCTGGGAAGGCGGATGAAGGCTGCAGCAGAAAAGGGTCCCTGGTCGTCTTGGACTCCATGCCACTGGATCCTGACCCAGATCTGTCAAGAACCATGTGGTGGCTGTCGGTGCACCAGTCGCCCCACATTAAATAAAGTCACGCACAGGCGTCCTCCCAAAAGAGGACAGTCATACTCGTTTCCAGTGACCACCGATGATGATGTACTGCAACAAATGCTGGTCTTTGAGCGAGATGTTACATTAAGATCCTATTCACATTCTTGGAAGGACAAAAACATTTTGTTGTTCTATAATCACAGAAATAGGTGGGAACTATCCCAGATTACCTGGCCAACATTCAAACTTCCAACATCAATAAGCTATCTGGTGATTATCACTTTGCTTTTTGTAAGAGTTTGCCATATGCAGATTTGTTCATTGTTCTCACATTAAAACAGGAACTACACAACTATATCATTAGATGTGAGGAGCCTTTGAAGCACCTTACAAATTACCTTATGTATTAGCATACAAATAAAGTTCCATAGAACCACACAAAGAAGAATATGTTTAGTGTCATTACTGTATTATATGCCATCCCTAATTGATTTCCTATAAAATGGTCTGTGTTGTGATCTTCTGCAATATGAAACTATGTAATCTCCACAAACGTCAAGAAACAAGGGAAGAAAAAATAAATGTTGTTATTATTTATTTCCTTTTTTTTTTAACACAAATTCCACAATCAAATTTTATTTCAAGTCCAACGTTTTACAAATCACAACACAATCGTGATATTAATTCATTGTGTAGAACATTTTTTTTAACTACAATTAATCAAGTGACAACTGTGAACTACAGAGAGCAATTTTAGTTTAGTTTAGTTTATTATTGTCACGAGCACCGAGGTACAGTGAAAAGCTTTTTTTGTTGCGTGCTACCCAGTCAGCGAAATGACAACACATGATTACAATCAAGGCGCCCACAGTGTACAGATACAGGATAAAGGGTATAATGTTTTGTGGAAGATAAAGTCATTTAGAGCAAGATAATGGCTGGTGGAGGCAATATTCTCTCAACATTTGAGAAGTATCTGGGCAAGCTAATTTGCTAATGCAGAGAAGGCTAAGGATCAAATGCAGATGAATGGAATTAGTAGAGAGGGATGTATGATGTTCGACATGGATGTGGTAATGTGAAGGTCCAGTTACAGCGCTGAGTGACTCTATGACCATTTGGTGCCAGAAGAGACCTCAACCTGCAAGGGGAGAGCTAACCATAAAGAGTAGCAGGTTCAAGAGGGAAAAGTTCCAAAGAAACGTCCCTGTTCAACATCACAGCCACATCTCTCAGCTGAGCAGAGGACGAAAACGTTGTCAGTACAAATAGCAAGGCACTTCTTCCAAATTCATAGATCCCAGTGTAAGACACTCTAATTGCTACCAATATTGTACCCCAATAATCTGGTAGGAATGTTCTGGTGAACCATAAAACACATAACAATTCCTCACTCATTTATTCCAGATCCAATAGCAACATGATTGGCATTGATTATTTTGAGTCCACTGTCCTTAGTTCGATACTTTCCGGTTACTGAAAAGAGTGCTCAATATCAACTGCAATGAGCCTTCTTAAAATTTAATAGGTCTCATTAAGAGTATAACTTATTTTTCTAAACTTTAAAGAAACCTAGACGCATAAGTACTCTGTTTGTTGCAGGGCAGACCACTCCTCCTGGAGTCAAACGACTTACGCTGGAAAGAGTGCAGAGAAGAATTTAAGTTGGAAAGGGTGCAAAGGTTTACAAGGATATTGCCAGGATTTAAAGACCGATCTACAGGGAGAGATTGGGACTTTATGAAATTATGACTTTATTCCTTAGAGTTCAGGAGACTGAGGGATGTTCTTTATAGAGGTGTATAAAATCATGAGGGTACTAGATAGAGTAGATGTAATAGGGGAATGAAGAACCAGATGACATAGGTCTTAGGTGATACTGTATAATAGGAATCTGAGGGGCAACTTTTTTCACAAGTGGGTATATGGAATGAGCTGCCAGAGGAGTTTGAGGCAGATACTATAACAACATTTAAAAGACACTAGGACAGGTATGTGGACAGGAAAGAATTATAGGGATATGGGCCAACGTGGACAGGTGGGACTAGTGTAGATGGAGCATCTTGATCGGCAAGGGCATGTGGGGCTGAATGGTCTATTTTAATCTATGTGACTTTAAATGAAGTTTTGAAAGTACAAGTAATGTTTTCCGAAAATAAACCTGTATTCTGTAATCCAGGTGCAGTTAACCAAAGCCCAAGATAATTCCCGTAAATCTTCCTTAATCTAATGCTGGAACCTTCTTGCAATAAACCTTAACATTCTGTTTGTCCATTGAGCCTACATTTTCAAAGTCCCTGTGATTTGTACCCAACTCTCCCAGAACTTTCTGAATGCCAAAATGCAATGAATTTACATGAACTGTTTTATCATTCCTACAACCAAAGTGGATAATTTTACACTTTCACAAAATATACTTTATCTTCCACCTACATGCCCAATCAGTTAAGGGCCTGTCCCACGAGCATGCGACTCGATGCGGCAAGCGCGACCTTAGCGACTCCATGCGGCAAGTGCGACCTAACGTGGTCGCTTGAGCCGTACGGCCTCGCGGGGCCGTTCCCACTTCGATCGCCGGAGCCGTATGGAGTTGTGCGGAGCTTGTCCCGACATCGCGTGAGGCTCCGAAAAACTGACCCTGTTTAAAAATTCCACGCGGCAACGGCTTGCCGGCCCGCAGCCGCCTCGACGCTGTACGTCACGCGCGAACTTCCCGCGGACTTCGCTCGAACTTCATTTCACTCACTCGACCTCCACGCGTCCCCCGCTTCTGGTTTGGTCGCGCTTGCCGCATGCAGGCACATGCTGGTAGAACCGGCCCTTTAGGTCGCGCTTGCCGCATGCAGGTCGCATGCTCATGGGACAGGTCCTTTAACCAGTTTACAGTAGATGAACCATCCTGACTCAATTCATCAATTGTCCATTCCCCACAATGGATGCTGCCATGATCCACTGAGTTCTTCCAACACTTCACCATTTTTAACCAGCTTATTATTTGATTCTTCGTTCCCCTCAGAACTCGTTACCCCCCTCACTCAGTACCCCCCCCCCCCTCACTCTGTTATAGCGGACAATCGGCAATAACGGACACCATTCATTTCCCCCTCCCCCCTCGGTGGTCCGTTATTGTGAGGGTTTACTGTGTATAAAAGCAAAATGTGCAGACAAGTTTGAGAAAAATCCTTTAAGCTTTTGATTTCTGCAATTTAGGGTTTGCATTCTCCCACAATTAAATGCAAACTGTGTTGAATTTAATGGAACCAAATTTCATTTCACACCTTTTCAGTGGCCGTGAGAATTTTTGATGTTTTTTCATCTCAATGTCCATTTACACCACGTGTAAATATTAGATAATTAGATGTAGAGGTTCATCCTCTATTTTACATGTGAACCACAGGTGCTTCCAAGTCCAAACAAAAGTTGAAAATGCTGGAAATACTCAGGAAGTCAGTTAGCATCTGTGGAATGCGAAACAGCCATTTGTTTTGGGTCTGTGACCTGTCATCACAACTGGGAAAAGGAGAGAGATGCATTAATTTTTAATTGGAAAGAAAGTGAGAGAGGACTATTTAGAACAAAGGGAATGCTTGTGATAAGATGAGTTGAATCGGCTTCATGGCAAAGGCTTCCAGCACTTTAAGCTTCATGGTCGGTGTAATAGAAAACTGGTGAGACTTAACTGAGTGAAATAAGATAAAAACTGACCCAACAAGGTGCAAAACAGAAAATAGGAATAGGTGGAAAACCGAGCAAGTCAGGCAGTATCTGTGGAAAGAGAAACAGTTAATGTTTCAGATGAGGGACTCTTCATAAGACCCAGTTAATCTAAGTAGTTGAAAACATGGGAATTGAGTGAAACATGTGGCAAATGGCGTGCGGTACTATGTTTAGTTTAAGTTTAGTTTAGGGTCGAGATGCAGCGTGGAAACATGCCCTTCGGCCCACTGAGCCCATGCCGATCGATGATCACCCATACTCTGGTTCTATCCTACACAGTAGGGACAACTTACAGAAGCTAATTAACATACAAACTTGCACATCTTTGGAATGTGGGTGGAAAACGGAGCACCTGGAGACAACCCATACAGTCATGGGGAGAGCATACAAACTCCGTACACTGTTTCTGAAATTTGTCCAATTTGAAGTCGTTGGAACTGAAGTTCAGAACTGAACTATCTGCCTATTTTAAAAAACAACCTTGCTTGCATCCACTTATTATCTGCACTCTCTGTCCTGCTTCATCCCTCTTCTAGCTTCCCTCTCCCTCCCCCTCTACAATCAGTCTGAAGTAGGGCTTTGACCTGAAATGTCACCTGTCTATGTTCTCCAGAGATGCTGCCTGACCTGCAGAATTACTCCAATCCTTTTGTGTATTAACCAACATCTGCATTTCCTTGTCTCTATAGTTCAGTGGCACAGTTTATTATCACATACAATACAGAATGAATGTTAACTTTTCTGAGTTTTTGCAATGTCCTTGATAATTTGAATGTAACCTTGGAAAATAGCAAAGTGTAAATATTTCAGAATGAATTCTTCGAACAATGTCAATCATCGCAAAATATTCTGTTTATCATATCTGCAGAGATTGCAGTGCCAGTATTCTGAAAAGTAAGGTTACCCAGGGTCAGTTTAGTGTACAGTTTAGTCATAATCAGATTCTTTGTCAGCATAACGAACTGGGAATTTATGATGATACCTTGTTAAAATCACAGGCCTGACATGTATATTCTCTTAACTTCATTTAATTAAATAATATAATTTCCTGCTGTTTCGAATTAGGGTTGTCAGTTCGTGTAATTTAAAAATAGGATTTTATACAAGTGTGACTTGACTACTTTGCTCATAAAAGTATTCATGCCGATATTAAATATCTCCATTGTAACATAGACATGTCACTTTAAAAGTACTGTTGCTGTAAATTCAGATCAAAACTACAGCAGGAATTTTTAGTTATCGAAAAAAAATGCAAATAAGCTTCAATAAAATGTATGTTTGTTTTCAGCTGCTTCTTCAATCTCATAATCTGTTTTAGAATGACAATTAATTTGAGAAAACTATGAGTTGCAACATACTCGTAAATTATGAATTTAAATTGCTTTGCAATAAGAGCAATTAACTGTATTTTACACTCCATGGGTTTGTCATTAAAGTTTGTTGCATTTCCCTTTATAAATAACATGAACAAATATATTTGAAAGTTTTGAATTTCAAATACACATTACCATTTGAAGATATAAGTCTTCAACTCTTGACTAAACTCTTCTTTAGTCATAGAGTGGTGAATCTGTGGAATCTTTAGTCAGAGAGTGGTGAATCTGTGGAATTCATTTCCACAGAAGGCTGTGGGGGCCATCAATAGATATTTTTAAGGCAGATATAGATTCTTGATTAGCACGGGTGTTAGGGGTTATGGGGAGAGGGCAGGATAATGGGGGTAGGAGGGAGAGATGGATCAGCCATGATTGAATGGTGGAGTTGGGCCGAATGGCCTAATTCTGCTCCTATCACCTATGACCTTATGAACCCTATTTAATTTTTTTGTCATTTTAATATTAATATTGTTCTGTCATTTGAATTCCATGAGTTGACGCCAATACAGAGGTAACAAACCCAAAGTCATCTGAGGCTTTTACTATGAATGCACCTTAGAGAGAAATTATCCTTTAAATCACAGACAACCAATTAATAGTTAAAGATAGTAATAATCCTAAACAGAATTATGAGAAGCAAAATTAAAAGAAGCAAATCAATTCATCAATAATTATTCTGATGAGTGAAGGAAACATTTCATCCAAGAAATAACACACCTTTAATGCAGCGATAGACTGTGGATACATTATGTAATAAGAAAGCTAATTAAGTTTTACCATGTAAAGAAGAATAACAATGAAGCTCATCAGATGACTTTTGATAGATCGGAGTATCTCATTTAAAAAATTCTGTCAGCACAGCCATCTACATCTCTTTTAATTGAATATCAGGTTAATAGAGAAGGTCACATTAACATTGTCATTTATTAAAAGGCGGAATACATGGATACCTTTTTGATTTCTTAGGGCACAAGTTCACTTTCTCTTAATCTTTTCAAAGTGTGACAGTCAGTGCACAAATAGATTGGAACGATCCTCAATCATGTTTTGGCATAGATCTAATTGATTCAGTTCATGCCCCATATTGCTGCCTGGGAAAACTGACGTACTAAAATGTAACCAACTCTAGTTAAAAGCAATGTTTGAACATTTTCTTCTGAGAGATTCCCTCAGGATTGTGGAAGACTTCCATCCAGCCCTGTTCTATGGGTTCTGCGGTGACTGATGAGGGAGCTGGAGATTGTGCCACAGATGAAGAAGGAGATTCTCCTGGGTTCGACTGGCTAATAGTTTAGAAGGTAGTCTCCTCCTGTTGCCATCCTGGATGCTTCAGTAGTCAAGTCAAGTCACATTTATTTATATAGCACATTTTTTTTTAAACTCTCGTTGGCCAAAGTGCTTTACATTTGTTATAAGAATAGTATAAACAAACAAACTACATACATATATACATATAGCCCTCACTCAGTGGACGTCAGGAAAGGCTTGGGAGTATAGATAAGATTTTAGTCTTGACTTAAAGGAGTCGATGGAGAGGGCAGTTCTGATGGGAAAGGGGATGCTGTTCCACAGTCTAGGAGCTGCAACCGCAAAGGCGCGGTCGCCCCTGAGCTTATGCCTAGACCGCGGGATATTCAGTAACCCCAAGTCGGCCGATCTGAGGGACCTGGAGGTGGAGTGGTGGGTGAGAAGACTTTTAATGTAGGAGGGGGCAAGCCCATTTGTAGACATAGAGGAGGGTCTTGAAATGTATACGGAACCGCACAGGGAGCCAGAGGAGAGAGGCCAGGATCGGGGTGATGTGGTCCCTTTTTTGGGTGCCCGTCAGGAGTCTCGTTGCGGCGTTTTGGACCAGTTGCAGGCGGGTCAGGGAAGATTGGCTGATGCCAGTGTAAAGAGAGTTGCAATAATCTAGACGGGAGGAGATAAATGTGTGGATGATCTTTTGGAGGTCATCAAAGTGGAGGAATTGTTTTATTTTAGCTATCGTCCAAAGCTGAAAGAAGCTAGCTTTAACCACGGCATTGGCTTGTTTGTCAAATTTCACTGCTGAGTCAAATATCACGCCGAGGTTTTTGACGTGAGGTTTGAGTAGTGGGGTAATGCTTCCAAGGCTGCCTGCTATCATTTTGATTGAGTCCGGGGGGCTGAGAAGGATGACCTCAGACTTACTCTCATTTAGTTGGAGGAAGTTCCAGTAGGCATCTGACAAACAAATCAAAGGTTCATTTGATTCAATTAATCAAAGGAGAGGTGACCCTTGGACTATTTTTGATCGGACTTTACCGGACTAATCATGTTATTCCCTTTATTATGTTTTTGTACACTGTGGATGAGTCGATTGTAATCATGCATTGCCTTTCCATTGACTAGTTAGTTAGCATGTAACAAGAGTTTTTCACTGTACCTTGGCACTCATGACAATACAACTCAACTCAAACCTCAGGTTCACAGTGCCTTCCTGAATGCTCCTTCTGCAGGTTGAGCAGTGATGGCAGATATTCCCCACCAGTCAAAGGGATGTTACATCTTGTCAAAAAATATTTCGATTTGCTTCAAGCACCTGGTATCAGCATGTGAATAAAGTGACCTATCCAACAGATATGATTGAATGTAATTAGGGCCTGGATAAGTGTATAGGATTTTGTGGTCCCTCTTGAGTGATTTGAAATGTCAGCTCTAATAGTACATGTTTCAAGAGAGTACACAAGGACAGGGACCATTGCTGCTCAGTAAATCATTAGATTAGTCTACTGGCCTTGAAATGTTCATGTTCATAAGTTAAAGAAGCAGAATTAGGCCATTCAGCTCATCAAGTCTACCCCACCATTCAATCAGGGCTAATCTATCTTTCAATCTTAACCCCATTCTCTTGCCTTCTCCCCATAACCCCTGACACCCGTACTAATCAAGCATCTATTAATCTACACTTTTAAAATATCCATTGATGGCCTCCACAGCCTTCTGTGGAATTTCGATCTTCAAACACTCTTTTCCTCAGTCAGTCGAAAGCTATGCTGGTGCCAAGCAGACCTTGATGAATTTTATTATATCTGTCTTCACTGACAAGTGGGTCCCAGGATATGGGTTCAGTTCTTCCAGGATTTTAATATGGACCATCCTTACCAGAGGCAAGTAGAGTCTGGGCAAGTTGTTGGACAATAATTGCTGGTTCATCAGTTAATCAAAGCCTTATACATGCTTCTGAAATACTCTTATTTTAATTAATTAAAATTCACAATTAAATATATTTAATAGTCCTATTTTATGGAAATTCGTGCTATTTGCATAAAGTGATTTCAATCCATAATTAAAATTCTTGAGCACATCAATAGTTCAGCAAAAGGTGGTGAATTTGAAAGACACAGGGAAACAAGGCATTCATCTGTCTATTTTTCATAATTGATGCTAATGAGAGGAAATAATTAAACATCCCAGATATTCCGTGGCATGGTAGTGCAGTGGTAGAGTTGCTGCCTTACAGCGCCAGAGACCCAGGTTCGATCCTGACTACGGGTTCTGTCTGTACGGAGATTGTACGTTCTCCGTGGGACCTGCATGGTTTTTCTCCGGGTCATCCGGGTTCCTCCCACACTCCAAAGACGTACAGGTTTGTTGGTTAATTGGCTTGGTAAAATTGTATATTGGTCCTAGTGTGTGTGGAATAGTGCTAGTGTATGGGGTGATCGCTGGTTGGCGCGGATGGGCTGTTTCTCTAAATTAAACAAAACTTAAATATTTTCTGCTTCTGTATTCCTTCAGTGCCTTCAGCTCAATCCACCTTCCCAATAGGGATTGTCACTGCATTGTTTAAATACGATGTTTTTGGTGTTATCTTGAAGTAGGGTGCAAGAGTATTTGGGAATGACAAACCATAAAATATAATTTCTGATTCTAAAAATTGATTTCTGACACTGCGAATTCAGTGCCTGCTATAATGCATTCTGAAGCAATAATGTTTCTTCTCAGCATACACACACTCACAGCCAGAGCCACTATGTCAATATTTGGTGTGCTATGGTGATATTGATGCATTTCATTGTATAAACCAGCCACCTGTGTATAATGTAATGGAAAAGAGTTTGGATCATTCTTCACTCATTACTTTGATGGGAAAACAACACAATTTGAGAATGGACAATCTCTAATTTCATACAGACTTTAGGTATGGCATATTTACAGTTAAAAGGTCTGGGCCTGTCTTGAACTTCTCCTCCAAGCAAGATTGACTTGCAAGAGCAAGATTACAATGTAATAAATTGAAACTGTCCAAATTTATTCACCATTAATGAGTACAAGTTGACATTTAGAAATCAACGACATTGGCTGAATTAGAAAGCTTATTGAAAAACACTGCAAGGTTAGGTGATGTGGAAAATGAAATGATAGATGTCGAATTGGTGGGGTGAAGACAAAATAGAATGTTATTGGAACAGGGTGGAGAAAAATTACATGAGCCAATTTGTACATGACTTTGTTAATCATGCTAATATTAATGAGATTAATTGTCCTACAACTGTAAGTGTCCAAAAACTACAACAAGAATTTGTAATTAAATTGTGTTCTTAATACAGAAAAATATTCACAGTCCTTTCATAGGAAGATCATCAAACCATACTTGACATTTGTTCATGTAAAGAGATTAGGCTGGTGACCAAAATTTGGTTGAAGAGAATAATTTATGGAAACAAAAAGGAGCAATAGGGAGAAATGAAAAACACAGAGCAACAGTGAAAATGAGGGAGGGATTTTGGAGGGCGGACCGCAGGCAACAGAAGGCATGTTAGTTAAGTGTGAAACTATCATGATAGGGTTTGCCTAGGATTTCAGAAATTCCTAGGCAAGGCAGGAATTCTGAACTAAAACCAGAAAATGCTGGAAATACACAACAGGTCATGCAGGGAAGAGAAGCAAAGTTGGCATTTCATGTTGAAGACCGTTCTTCAGAACTGGAAATCCTGGAGACTTGTTGGAAGTTACAGCATTAATTCTTCAATGTTTCACTTCCATTTGAATTAGCAACAAAGCAGCTCGCCTGTTAATTGTAATGAAAGGAATGTTGATACAAGTGAAAGGTTTCTGGAATCAATATACCTTTTTTGGAATTGGTGTTAGTTAATATTTTAAATAACTTCTAAATTAATACTATTTAAAACTGATAGTTGGAGAAAGTCTTGCTGTGATTTAAAATAAAAGGATGCAAGTTTTGGAATCAAATTAATCTCAGTGTGATTCATTCATTTTTTGTTCGGCTTTCTAGTTCAAGTTGTAAGGAAGTTTACTGAGAGTGCTTTCTGTAAAATCCATTTTTGTTGGACTAATATAAATTGATATCTGAGTTTCTTTGCGCTGCACTGATATTTGACGGGACTGTGACATACTCAATATTTTTCATTTCTAGAGCTTTGTAATTACTATCCAATTCTTGCAGTAATGTAACAGATGAATTACTGTAGCTGATTCTTAACTGTAATGAAGAACTTGATCTTTAATGTGCACCTTACTTATTAATTGAACTTTGGAATATATTGGTTAACTTGAGATGTTCCTGTTGTTATTGTGCAGAAATGGAGACATATTTTCAATGTCCAGCACGAGAGAGGTTGATAGTATTTCTGATAAATCAATGCCACAACTCAGAGCAAAGTTAGAATCCCATTTTACATCTTATGATTCGATGATAGACACAAAATGCTGGAGTAACTTAGTGGGTCAGGCAGCATCTCTGGAAAATAGGATTGTGACATGCTGCAAACTTGATGACCAGATATCTGCTTTTGTTTTAAAGTGGCTGCACAGGTCTACCAGAAATTACATCTTATTCCAGATTCCTTTTTGTCCTCTCTGGCAAAATTGTCATTTGTGTCGAGCTTTATATGATCAAAATAATTAATTAATTTAATCTGGTAATTATATGATAAGTGTAAAATATTCATTTTGTCTCAAGTTATTCATTTTTGTATAAGGGTCCAATATTTATTTTTCTTATTATTATTAGCAATGTCCAGGCAGATTTTGACTGTTGTATGAAATTGCAGTGATTTTAAATTGAATGATATTTGGGAAGGAAGTACTAGACCAGAACAGTACATACAAAAGACTCATCCATGCCTTCATCTCCTCCCGACTGGACTATTGCAACTCACTTCTCCTTGGCATCAGCTCCACCTACATCAACCGACTCCAACTGGTCCAGAATGCAGCCGCCCGACTCATCACCCACACCAAATCCTGGCATCACATCACTCCAGTCCTCAAACAACTTCACTGGCTTCCCATCTCCCACCGGATCACCTACAAAATCCTGATCCTCACCTACAAAGCCCTCCACCATCTGCCCCCCCCCCATATCTCACTGACCTCCTCTCCCCCTACCAACCCTCATGGTCCCTCAGATCCACATCAGCCGGTCTCCTCTCCATCCACAAGTACAACCTCCGCAGTTTTGGGGACAGAGCCTTCTCCAGGGCAGCTCCCAGGCTCTGGAACTCCCTCCCCCAAATGATCCGCAATTCCGTGTCCCTCACCATCTTCCAGTCCCGCCTCAAGACCCATCTCTTCACCTCTGCCTATCCTTAGCCCCACGTCCCCCTCCCTTTTCATCTGTGCATTAATTGCCTCATATTGTGTTTTGAATTGAATTCTGTCTTTACTTTGTGTACTAGTCATGTCTCTACTATTTATTTCATTCCCCTTACATGTTTTTCCTCTACCTGCTAAATTTTTGTAAGGTATCCTTGAGACTCTTGAAAGGCGCCCATAAATAAAATGTATTATTATTATTATTATTATTATACAAAGATATGCAGGTTTGTAGGTTAATTGGCTTCGGTAAAATTTTAAATTGTCCCTAGTGTGTGTAAGATAGTGCAAGCATGCTGTGATCACTGGTCTGAAGGGCCTGTTTCCGCACTGTATCTCTAAAAACTAAAAAAACCCTAACATTTAAAAGCCTTTTTGACTGGAACAGGGATAGGAAACGTTTAGAGGCATGTGGGCCAAATGCAGGTACATGGGATCAGCTTAGATGGGGCTTGGCAGGGATGGATGAGTCGGGCCGAAGGGACAGTATCATGCTGAATGACTCTATGAGTTCTAAAATTGGTGCTCTTGAACTTTTTGAACAAATAAACAGTGACGAGGGCAGCCACCTTGCCACTGACAGCCAGCCCTGGACCAATAGTTCCCACCCATATTCAATGCAAATTAAAATCAATGCTATTCCATGCAATGGACAATTTCTGTCTGAAGTCGATAATAAGTATGAGAATATTAAATAATACACCCTTACACAAACAAATTAACGATATAAAATTCATAATTTACACTACCAAATCATTAATGTGGATATAAAGGCTCAACGGATAAAAATACTTCTTCAATTAATCATTTACATTATATATGTTTGGCATAGATAGTAATTTTGCGTATGGTGTCACTAGCGAGACTTTCTTAATATTTAGTTCTGAGTTATTAAATAAAATACATGAGATGTGTGGTTGTTTTTAATGTGAATTTCAATGACAGTGAAGAAAAAGCTGAATATGGAGCCATCCACTCGAGTGCACACATCGCTGGGCAGGGATTGTCCGGCATTTAAACTCTTTCTAAATTAAGCATCAAGCTACACAAGAAGGAAACATGTTTAAAATTGGCTTTTGGTATGGTCTAATCTTCCCAGTCTAGCTCTCTGTATCTGTGCACATGTATTTAACCTCATACAAATCTTGTACTAATCAACCTGTAACACTGAAAGCAGTCTTGTTTCTTGTTTCTCTTACTTTAAGGTCAATTTTCTCTCACTTACGACTGTTGGTTCCTGTCCTTTATTCTTTATATTTACAGCAATAAATATCATGAGGCTATTTTAAACAATATTGCAATTAACACATTCCACATTCCAAGGGAAAAATCACAGTATGTTGATTGATTACTGTTTCTTTCGTTCCTAGTTGCTGTAGAAAATTGGAGTAATATCATAAGCAGACATACTATAGACTAAAATAACCAGGCTTCGGTAAATGTGAGACCAATCCACTGTTGACTAGATAGTGGACCTCCTAAACAGGACTGTTATGCCCCTGTCCCACTTAGGAAACCTGAACGGAAACCTCTGGAGACTTTGCGCCTCACCCAAGGTTTCCGTGCGGTTCCCAGAGGTTCCCGGAGGTTTTTGTCAGTCTCCCTACCTGCTTCCACTACCTGCAACCTCCGGCAACCACCTGCAACCTCCGGGAACCGCACGGAAGCCTTGGGTGGGGCGCAAAGTCTCCAGAGGTTTCCATTCAGGTTTCCTAAGTGGTACAGGGGCATTGATTAGTGCTTTAAGTTTGAGATTAGTATACAAACTTAAAGCACACGGCATTGGGGGTTCAGTATTGATGTGGATAGAGAACTGGCTGGCAAACAGGAAGCAAAGAGTAGGAGTAAACGGGTCCTTTTCACAATGGCAGGCAGTGACTAGTGGGGTACCGCAAGGCTCAGTGCTGGGACCCCAGCTATTTATAATATATATTAATGATCTGGATGAGGGAATTGAAGGCAATATCTCCAAGTTTGCGGATGACACTAAGCTGGGGGGCAGTGTTAGCTGTGAGGAGGATGCTAGGAGACTGCAAGGTGACTTGGATAGGCTGGGTGAGTGGGCAAATGTTTGGCAGATGCAGTATAATGTGGATAAATGTGAGGTTATCCATTTTGGTGGCAAAAACAGGAAAGCAGACTATTATCTAAATGGTGGCTGACTAGGAAAAGGGGAGATGCAGCGAGACCTGGGTGTCATGGTACACCAGTCATTGAAAGTAGGCATGCAGGTGCAGCAAGCAGTGAAGAAAGCGAATGGTATGTTAGCTTTCATAGCAAAAGGATTTGAGTATAGGAGCAGGGAGGTTCTACTGCAGTTGTACAGGGTCTTGGTGAGACCACACCTGGAGTATTGCGTACAGTTTTGGTCTCCAAATCTGAGGAAGGACATTATTGCCATAGAGGGAGTGCAGAGAAGGTTCACCAGACTGATTCCTGGGATGTCAGGACTGTCTTATGAAGAAAGACTGGATAGACTTGGTTTATACTTTCTAGAATTTAGGAGATTGAGAGGGGATCTTATAGAAACGTACAAAATTCTTAAGGGGTTCGACAGGCTAGATGCAGGAAGATTGCTCCCGATGTTGGGGAAGTCCAGGACAAAGGGTCACAGCTTAAGGATAAGGGGGAAATCCTTTAAAACCGAGATGAGAAGAACTTTTTTCACACAGAGAGTGGTGAATCTCTGGAACTCTCTGCCACAGAGGGTAGTCGAGGCCAGTTCATTGGCTATATTTAAGAGGGAGTTAGATGTGGCCCTTGTGGCTAAGGGGATCAGAGGGTATGGAGAGAAGGTAGGTACGGGATACTGAGTTGGATGATCAGCCATGATCATATTGAATGGCGGTGCAGGCTCGAAGGGCCGAATGGCCTACTCCTGCACCTAATTTCTATGTTTCTATGTTTCTATAAGCTCTGTTAACACAACTTTCCATTTGATTGCAACCTTGTGTGTTTGGATCCTGATTGTGGTGAAAATAGCTGGCTTATTCTAGAGTACTCAGCACTTTATTAAGCACAGGTCCAAAGAATTAGTACATTCCTTGGCTCATTCCAAAATTTACTAACGTCAGAGCCTTAACCCTTAAAGAGGTGATTAAATAAGCTTAGTTTTTTTAACTTTAGTTTAAAGATACAACGTGGAAACAGGCCCTTCAGCCCACCGTCCATGCCGACCAGCAATCCGTGTGCACTAGTTCTATCCGAAACACGAGGGATAATTTTACCCAAGTCAATTAGCCTCCAAAACTGTACATATTTGGAGTGTGGGAGGAAACCGGAGCACATGGGCAAAACCCACACAGTCACAGGGTGAATGTACAAACTCTGTACAGACAGCGCCCGTAGTCAGGATCGAACCCAGGTCTCTGGCGTTGGAAGGCAGCAACTCTACCGCTGTGCCACCGTGCCACCCCTCTTGTAGTACACTGCACCGTTGATTACTCTGCACAAATGGATGACATAGTGCAATTGGACGTGGGAAAGGAGAAAATATATTCCCCATTTCACAGACCTTGTGAATGAGGCAGAGCAGTGATATCCCAATGTGGCACTGAAGGAAGATATGAAGCTGTATGAAGCTGAGGTATCAACTAACCTCTCTGCCTGTAGTCACAGCGACCACCCGAGGAGAAGGATGAGAAGAGTAGAGCACATCAATACCCTGGACATTTCAAAGTACCAGCTCAAACCCCAGCAATGCAAGGGCTGAAGATTAAGTGAATCACCATGCGTCATCTGCCACCAACAGGTTGAAGACAGACCAGATGCAAGGGGAGATAGTGTGCCAGCTCACAGAGGGAGAAACTACACATTAGGACTCACTGGGGGACTTGGACAAGGACTATAGAACAACCTAGCATGGATAATCCTTCACCCGTTGCTGTACTTTAATTAGCTAATTTATCCAATGTCTTTTTTGGCTCACTTATACAAGCCATTATTGGATATGAAACTATAAACAGGGCATAATAAATGTTCACTCTACTGTGCTTATTTCAGGGACTTTATAGCTGTGCATTAATTTTATGCACAATTAACAGTACATAGGGATTTGAATGCTGGGTACAGAAAATATGATGGTTCATATATGATAAACAAAATAGGTATAATTTGACAAAATTGGACATCAGAAAGTTTGAGCAGATGAACTGTAGCACTGGACTAATGACATGGAATAATAATTCCCATACCAGGATTACTTGTTGGCTTTTGATTGTTGATAGTTTTCTGGAGCCCTGTTTCATGACATGTGGTACTGACAGACAACTAGATTAGCAGGAGTGATACTCTGCAGATGCAACCGTAAATTCAAGAATCACTGTAAAACAAACTTAGATCACTGCACAATTACAGGGTATATATGCCCTGGGAAAACTCCAAATAGTGCTGGCAGTACCTTGGTCATCATTACTTCCTAGAACAACATCTCAAAGTAAAGCAAGATTCTTCTCATTGTTGGTTCGAGTTTTTGCTGTGAAATGGCTGCCATGCTTGCCTATATTAACACCAGACTTTCAACATAATTCATTGACTAGTGACAGCTGAAGGAGGAGTAAATATATCACCACTTTTCCTGTTGGGGCATTTAATTAGGTATGGTTGATCTATTTCTCAGCCATATCCATCTGTCTTTTGAGGCTGAGAAAATGTGATGCAGGCCAATGCCATTCAGTTTCTCTAGTGTCATAGAATCATACAGCACAGAAGCAGGCCCTTCGGCCCAGCTTGCCCATATCGACCAAGGTGCCCCATCTAAACTAATCCCACCTGCCCGCATTTGGTCCATACATTTTTTTAACTATTCCTGTACCTGCCGAAATGTCCTTTAAATGTTGTTATACTTTCTGCCTCTACTAGCTCCTGTGGCAGCCCATTCCATATTCCACCACCCTCTGTGTGATTATTTATACCAAACCAAATAAATTAATAACTTTAGTTATTAATCATTAGCAAATAAAAGGAGTTAGGCAATATGACTACATAGATTTTTAACTCTCGTCTAAAATGCCCAGAGCTTATGTGGATCTTGGACAAGCAGCAACAAAGAAAAGCAGGGAGAAGAGCTGATTGGCTGAAGCCCGTGGGAAAGGTGAGTCAGAGGTGAGTCAGAGGGGGAAAACAGTTTAAAAGGAGCGCCAAAAAGCAGCCAGAGTTAGCCCAGAGCTTGCGTGGATCTTGGACAAGCAGCAACAAAGAGAAGCAGGGAGAAGAACTGATTGGCTGAAACCCGTGGGAAAGGTGAGTAAGTCACAGGGGAAAAAAAAGTTTAAAACTGAGGAATTTGGTCTGTAAATTGGTAAATTAGGCATTTTAAGCAAGGCTGCTCTGATGGAGCGGCCTTGTGAGTAAAGTGTGAGTCTTTGGCTCGAGAGTCTTCGGAGAGGAGGCTGATCATCCAAAGTCCCTGTTCAACTCATCTGCCATTTCCTTGTTCCCCATAATAAATTCACCTTTGTCGGTCTTCAAGAGTCCAACTTTGGGCTTAACTAATTTTTTCCTCTTCACATATCTAAAGAAGCTTTTACTATCCTCCTTTATATTCTTGGCTAGCTTACCTTCGTACCTCATCTTTTCTCTCCGTATTGTCTTTTTAGTTATCTTCTGTTGCTCTTTAAACATTGCCCAATCCTCTTGCTTCCCGCTCATCTTTGCTATGTGTACTTCTTCTCTTTCGGAGAGGAGGCTACGCAAAAAGCTGGAGAGGATGGGACACGGTGAACACAAGACGAGGCGGTGTGATGCTTGCAGGATGTGGGAGGTCAGGGGCACGGATGGCGTCTCGGATGAAGTTTAATGTGGATAAATGTGAGGTTATCCACTTTACTAGCAAAAACAGGAAGGCAGATTACTATCTAAATGGCGTCAAGTTGGGAAAAGGGGAAGTACATCGGAATCTGGGGGTCCTTGTTCATCAGTCTATGAAAGTAAGCATGCAGGTACAGCAGGCAGTGAAGAAAGCGAATGGCATGTTGGCATTTAAAACAAGAGGAGTCGAGTATAGGTGCAAAGAAGTCCTTCTGCAGTTGTACAGAGCCCTAATGAGACCACACCTGGAGTATTGTGTGCAGTTTTGGTCCCCTATGAGGAAGGACATTCTTGCTATTGAGGGAGTACAGCGTAGGTTTACAAGGTTAATTCCCAGGATGGCGGGACTGTCGTATGCTGAGAGAATGGAGCAGCTGGGCTTGTACACTCTGGAGTTTAGAAGGATGAGAGGATATCTTATTGTAATATACAAGATTGTTGAGGGTTTGGACACGCTAGAGGCAGGAAACATGTTCCCGATGTTGGGGGAGTCCAGAACCAGGGGCCACAGTTTAAGAATAAGGGGTAAGCCATTTAGAAAGGAGACGAGGAAACACTTTTCTCTGACTCAGAGGGCGGTGGGAACCAGTTCCCTGGATACTTTCAAGAGAGCTAGATAGGTCACTTAAAGATAGCGGAGTCAGGGGATATGGGGAGATGGCAGGAATGGGGTACTGATTGGGGATGATCAGCCATGATCACATTGAATGGCAGTGCTGGCTCGAAGGGCCGAATGCGTCTATTGTCTATTGTCTAATTGCCATGTATATCAAGTCACACTGATTGAATCACCTACACCCCTGCAATCTGATTAAGTAAAGACAGAATCCTTTTGTAGAGTCATGGAGTGACACAGTGTGGAAACAGGCCCTGCGGCCCTGCGGCCCAACTCACCCACACCGGCCAACAATGTCCCACCTACCCTAGTCCCACTTGCCTGCGCTTGGTTCATAACCCTCCAACCCTGTCCTATCCATGTACCTGTCCAACTGTTTCTTAAACGATGGAATAGTCCCAGCCTCAACTACCTCCTCTGGCAGCTTGTTCCATACACCCACCACCCTCTGTATGAAAACGATACCCCTCGGATTCCTATTAAATCTTTTCCCCTTCACCTTGAACCTATGTCATCTGGTCATCTGGTCCTCGATTCCCCTACACTGGGTAAAATACTCTGTGCATCTACCAGATCTATTCCTCTCATGACTTTATATACCTCTATAAGATCTCCCTTCATCCTCCTACGCTCCATGGAATAGAGACCCTGCCTACTTAACCTCTCCCTATAGCTCACACCCTCTAGTCCCGGCAACATCCTCGTAAATCTTTTCTGAACCCTTTAAAGCTTGATAATATCTTTCCTATAGAGATAGAGCTTCCACAAATTATTTGCATTTTTAAAAAATGTCCAGAGGATGCTTAAGCTATTTATGATAAAGAGGAGGAGCACCATATGAGCTGGGACTCGATATTTACTTTGCACCATCTGGAATCAGATATGTTGCAGCACATTGGAGGTAAGGAAAGGTGAGAAAAATGGAGATTATGATAGATTTGGAAGAAAAAGTTTTCAAAACATACATAAACATTAAGGAATTAAAGGAAAGGATATGAGGATCAGAGATTTGTGAAAAGAATGCCCTGGGAATGTAAAAGACATAGGCATTGGGGGAAAAAAAAACAAATGCGTAGTTTACAACTTCATTGGATCGCTATTGGGATTTATTTGACAAATCTTCATTTCTACCAATTACTGCACCAACACTATGGGAGAGACATATTTATGAGGCAAGATCTTAGATGGCTTTGGTTGTGAATGGAAAATGATTGAGTTAAATAACTGCTAAAGAACAAGGATAAAAAATATTGTCTGATGCTGAAATATTATTTTTGTTACAACATGTTTTCTCTCTAGTCTTTCCAAAGTAGTGGCCACATGCCGTGTGATTGGGTGTTGAATTGCAAAGGTTTTTCAATTTACCATATAATCTCTCTATTTTATTCCACATACAGCACTAATAGGGCACTAAATCAAAGCTATTTGCTTGATATTTACTGTAATGCTGCAGCATATTGGAGGAATGAAATGTGATTTTTTCACTTCAATTATATATAAGCTACAATTTTAAAAGCATTTATACGTTATTGGTTTATTTCTTTTATAAGCTTTATCAAAGATATTAATGCTCCATACAGAACCTGATCTTAATTGTTTTGTCGACCAACCTTATTCTGTTTTGCAATTCAATTTTGATCATGTCTACTGCGTACAGAGACAAAGCCTTTGCAAGCCCCACCCCCCATCCTCACCAACAGATATTGAACAGATTTATGTCTGGGCATGTTCACAGGCCCACTTATTCCATAGTAACAAGATATCCCTATCTCTCCTAGTACTTCAATAAGAAATCCTAGAAGCGCTTTTGCATCAAAATGAATGCACAGGTCAATCCATATTCAATGTTCCGCAGAATGAAAGAAAACACTCTCATTGTGAGCAATAACTGAGAGCTATATTTTCACAAGTAGTTGAAATTTGCAGGCACCATACTAACAACTATTCTTGACCAAGCGGCACAGTGGCGCAGCGGTAGTGTTGCTGCCTGATGGCACTAGAGAGCCTAGTTCAATCCTGACGAAATGCTGTCTGTATGGAGTTTTACGTTCTCCCTGTGACCGTGTAGGTTTTCCCCCTGTGGTCCGGTTTCCTCCCACATACCAAATACATGCAGGTTTGTAGGTTAAATGGCTTCTGTAAAATTGTCCCTAGTGTCCAGGATAGAACTAGTGTTTGGGTGATTGCTGGTTGGTGCAGAATCGATGAAACAAAAGTGCCTGTTTCCACAATGTATCTCTAAACTAAATCTAATCTGAAATTTCTTTTCAGCAAAATATGGTTCAGAGGGCTGGTAAGGATGTAAATAACTGAAGATTTAAACTTATGTTACTAATAAAACTAAGATTTTTTTGCTTTCTTCTTACTTTTCCACCTCTCTAATATTATCAGAGATTTGTGTCCGAGCGATATTTGTATTTGTTTATATTGTCAAAATATTTGCCTTGGAGAAGATCCAATTACCAGGTGACACAAGCGTAGGAAGGAACTGCAGATGCTGGTTTACACTGAAGATAGACACAAAATGTCTAATGGAATAATTCAGTCGGACAGGCAGCATCTCCGGATAGAAGGAATGGATGACATTTTGGGTCGAGACCCTTCTTCAGAAGAAAGGTCTCGACCCAAAATATCACCCATTCCAATCCAGAGATGCCGCCTGTCCCGCTAAGTTACTCAAGGTGACACGAGAACTGGAACCGAATTGGCGAGGTGCAGCAAGGCAACTTAGTGATAGATGATCTCTGGCACCACGGTAACAAAGCAAAGGTCCCAACATTGATGGGGCTTCACACCCTACACCTGATGACTACAGCTGCAAGCTTAATCATGATGGGAAACTATTGAAAACACTTATATTTAATGCCATTTTACTACATGATAAGAGCTAAGATCAAGATGAGAAGCCAAATATCTACCATATGCAGTCAGGAATCCATTAATTTTGAAGACAATGGCGAGAGTCTACTCTTCACATTGCAAATATCAGATAATGAAGGAGGCTTCCTGAAGGTACAGTTCTCAGTATAGCAAAGAGAATAGACATCTGCCTCTTCTTCTCCCCTTCTTCTTGTTGCGTATGGCGTGCACAGCCTAAAGTTGTAAGACAACTTGTTCTGTTTGATCTTCTGTTTGTGCACGGCAGGTTGATTGCATTCATTGAAACGGTGGACCATGTGAAGGTTGCAATCTCCCACCCCCGACATTTACTAATAAACTACCAGTGATGGGATGCCTTGCTGCATTACAGTGAACTTTGACGGATGAAGTGTGCATTTTTTGTCATACACCATTACTACATCCAATTTGTCCTTCAGGGATCATATCCATTTCAGCAGTACATTAGTGGTATTACTATTCAAAAATATGAATTTTCCATTGCAATGAGCATATAATCAACAGAAGTTTGACAATTTACAACAGAACCTGTGGAAATTGTACCAGGGAGCTTTAGAGATAGAGAGTGGTGGGAGAGGGGAAGGGGTGAGAGAGGGGAGGAGGCAGAGGGGAGGGGGTGTGAGATGGACAGCGAGAGAGAGGAAGAGAGAGACAGAGAAAAGATTGGATGTTCAAGAAGGATGCTGGAAAATCGAAGGTAGACTAAATTGCTGGAGAAACTCAGCGGGTGCGGCAGCATCTATGGAGCGAAGGAAATAGGCAACGTTTCGGGTCGAAACCCTTCTTCAGAAAAGATTGGAAATTGTCCACTGTGCAGGTACAAGAAATAGAACTGAATGCTAACAGAGTGACCATCATTACAAGCTTCAAATGGGGCTGTGCTTGGATATTAAGGTCAATTCTCAATATGTATTTGTCACCAGGTATAGGTACTTGTTTAATCAATGTGCAAGTTATTCAACTTTTTTCATAAAACGTTATGTCGATTGCGTTTACTTATAGTCACAATAATACAGTGGATAAATTACTTGACTTGTATCCAAATGTCTGTGCCCAGAGTTTAATCACTGCTCACCAGCCCAAAATGTTCCATGTAAACGTGACTGCAAGTTGCACCCGGTCTCAGAAATTCATTGCATTGTCTTCAATGGAGTGTATTTTGGAGGCATAGCACTTCACACTGACTTTGCTACATCATATGTTCAGTGCTTCCAAATAGGGATGCATTTCTACGCACTGTACTTAAACTGGAAACATCAATATCTATTCCAGCACAGCAGCTGAGAATCTGAAACTCCAGCAATAGTAAATCTGGAATACATATTAGAACCAGTAAAAATGCTCATAAAACCACTGGAATATCATAAAACCCCACTTCAAACCCACAGTAATGTGTTTAACTCGTAACCAACCTTTTAAATTGTCTATCAAACCACTCGATTTAATGAAAGTAAAGGATGGACAATAAAGTACTAACCTTGACAACAATGCCATATCTCAAATAAATATAATATTAAGGCAAAAGTATTGAACATCTATTATGCCAACAGATTTCAGAACTTCAATGCCAGTGGTTGAATTTACTGGAATGCATGCACTTCTGTGCAATAAATGAATATACATTTGTCGATGCCAAATTTGAATACATAAGAACATATAATAAATAAAATGAATATCGCAAGCATGTTTCACAATTAAACAAGTTACATTGGACAGGCCTCACTGTGGGAAACTTGAAACCCAATTGCCCTTGTACTGGCTCATACTACATCTTATATCTTATTCCCTGACACTAAATGCCAATCTTATTCTTCTGCACTCCCTGATTGCTTTCATATCCAGCCACTTTTGTAATAACATTTGTAAAAATCATCGCTGGCACTATGGAATCACCTTCACCTTGAAACACGCAGTTTTTTTTTATAAAATACACGGAATTTGACATGTTTCTGTGTTTGGAATTTGTTCCTTTTAATAATTATCGATATACAGTACTTGGATTTTTCATTGGGTTTAGCGACGCCTCAAGCAATGGCAAAGATAACAAAATGGCTCTATTTATTGTTCAAATAGCTTATAGAGAGGGATAGATTTAAGAGAAAAAAGACCCAAAGTGCTGCAGTAACTCAGTGGGTCAGGCAGCATTTTCTGGAGAACATGGATAGGTGATGTTTCAGATCTGAGGTTTAAGAGAACAGGTTTGTGGCAAACTTAGACACTATAAGGCCAAGGGAAACTGAAATGAGGATGGGAGTGGGGTTTGTGATTAATATAAAAGACTTGGCCATAAATGCAGAGATACCGAGATATATAGACAATAGGTGCTGGTGTAGGCCATTCAGCCCTTTCAGCCAGCACCATCATTCAATGTTATCATGGCTGATCATCTACATTCAGTACCCCATTCCTGCCTTCTCCCATACCGCTTAAGCTGCTAGCCCTAAGAGTTCTATCTAACTTTCTTTTGAATGCATCCAGTGAACTGGCCTCCACTGCCTTCTGAGGCAGAGAATTCCACAAATTCACAAATCTGTGTGTGAAAGTTTTTTCTCATCTTTGGTTAGTTCGTAAATTTGAGACACCAAAATTGGTGGAGTTGTGAACAATGAAGAAGTGTCAAAGGATACAGCAGGATATAGATCAGTTACAAACATGGGCAAAGAAATGGCAGATGGAGTTTAACCTGGGCAAGTGTGAGACAACTGCACTTTCGGAGTTTGAATGCAAGGGGGAAGTATATAGTTAATGGCAAGATTTTTAACAGCATGGGTGTGCAGAGGGAATTTGGTGTCCATCGTCATAGTTTGCTGAAAGTGGCAAAATAAGAATGGTTTAGAACGCATATGATATGTTTGCCTTCATTAGTCAAGCATTGAGTATAAGAAAATAAGAAAGTCATTTTGCAGCTATAAAGCTTTGGTTAACCTGCATTTGGAGTATTGTGTGTAATTCTGGTCATCTCATTAGAGGAAGGATGTGTATGATTTGGAACGATGCAAAATAAATTTACCAAAATTTTGTCATTTAACAGGATATTAGCTGTTAGGAGAGGTGGTACAAACAACCTGGGTCTCTGACACTGTAAGGCAGCAACTCTACTGTTGCACTACTGTGCTGCCCCAAAGTAGATTGAATCGTTCATTGTATCATTAAAGCTGGGTGGCAATGCGAACTGTGAGGACAATGCTATGAGAATGCAGGGTGACTTGGACAGGTTGGGGGAGTGGGCAGATGCATAGCAGATGAAGTTTAATGTGGATAAATGTGAGGTTATCTACTTTGGTATCAAAAACAGGAAGGCAGATTACTATCTAAATGGCATCAAGTTGGGAAAAGGGGAAGCACAACAGGATCTGGGGGTCCTTGTTCATCAGTCTATGAAAGTAAACATGCAGGTACAGCAAGCAGTGAAGAAAGCGAATGGCATGTTGGCCTTTATAACAAGAGGAGTCGAGTATAGGAGCAAATAGGACCTTCTGCAGTTGTACAGGGCCCTAGTGAGACCACATCTGGAGTATTGTGTGCAGTTTTGGTCCCCTAATTTGAGGAAGGACATTCTTGCTATTGAGGGAGTGCAGCGTAGGTTTACAAGGTTAATCCCTGGGATCGCGGAACTGCCATATGCTGAGAGAATGGAGCGGCTGGGCTCGTACACTCTGGAGTTTAGAAGGATGAGAGGGAATCTTATTGAAATATATAAGATTGTTAAGGATTTGGACACGCTAGAGGCAGTAAACATGTTCCTGATGAGAACCAGGGGCCACAGTTTAAGAATAAGGAATAAGGAGTAAGCCATTTAGAACGGAGACGAGGAAACACTTTTTCTCACAGAGCGGTGAGTCTGTGGAATTCTTAGCCTCAGAGGGCGGTGGAGGCCAGTTCTCTGGATACTTTCAAGACAGAGCTAGATAGGGCTCTTCAAGATAGGGAATATGGGGAGAAGGCAGGAATGGGGTACTGATTTGGAATGATCAGCCATGATCACATTGAATGGCGGTGCTGCCTCGAAGGGCCGAATGGTCTACTCCTGCACCTATTGTCTATTGTCTATTAAATGAATCCCATAAACTGAAACTAGAATCTCCCTTGTTGTGATTATTAAACTTGCCTCAGGGTCTTCAGTGAACTGAGCAATATATGTATGAGGGAGAATGGAAATAGAAATGTAAAATGAGCTGGGCAAACAGAAGCTCAAGCATAACATTCAGGCTCATTAGAAACAAAGTAAGTACAGTGTATGTCTGCAATTTGGTCAGCCAGCATTATCTTAAAGACCAGTGTACAAATCCGGCAATATTTGTTCAGTATAAAGCCCTGATAAAATGGCAAATACGCAGAACTGGTGACTAATTTTTAACAGGTACAGCAGCTTGCGGTTTTAGAGACATTTAAATATCGATTGTCCCTTAAGCCACAAGTGCTTGGTTGCTTTAGTGTCAGTTGCTGCTTTTCTTTGGATTTGCAAGTTCACAAGTTATCAGAGTAGAATCTATTCTGCCATTCAATCATGGCTGATAACTGCCACCTAATTCCATTTTCCTGCCTTCTCCCCATAACTCTTGACACCTGTTTTGATCAAGGAATTTGTCTATCTCTGCCTTAAAAATATCCACTGACTTGGTCTCCACAGATTAACTACCCTCTGACTAAAGAAGTTCCTCCTCACCTCCTTTCTAAAAGAGTCTGATCTCTCCCACCAGTGGAAACATCCTTTCCACATCCACTCTATCTTTGTCTTTCATTATTCTGTAAGTTTCAATGAGGTTCCCCCTCAACCTTCTAAACCCCAATGAGTCGAGGCCCAGTGCTGTCAAGCGCTCATCATATGCTAACCCAGGATATGGAATCATTGTTGTAAACCTCCTCTGGACCCTCTCCAGAGCCAGCACATCCTTCCTCAGATAAGGGTCCCAAATTTGCTCACGTACTCCAAATGCGGCCTGACCAGCGCCTTATAGAGCCTCAGCATTACATCTCTTACATTCCATTCACGGAAGCTATCAGTTACACTCATGGCTCAGGTCCTAATATATTACAGTCAAACCTTGTTTCCTGATCCAATTAGCAGACTGGCTTCACATGGAAAACTCGACAAACCTGCTACCAGAATGAGGAGATATTTTGCAGACCAAGAAATGCACGTTATAAAATCCCAAGCTTCCAAGATTCAAAATAAACAGCACCCAGTATAATGAGAGCAGAAATAAACTTGTAGAAATTGAATAGCTCAGCTGTAAGAACAAAATAAACTTTAAGATCAAATCAGAGTTAGGTCCACCTTTTGTGGAACAGTGATGGTGCTTTCCACTTGATTATGAAAAGGTGAATGAAATGCTGCTAAATTGTAGAAACAAGGAACAACAGATGCTGGTTTGCACAAAAGGACACAAAGCGCTGGAGAGACTCAGCAGCTCAGGCAGCATCTCTGGAGGCCATGATTTTTTGGGCCTTCTTTAGGCTCAAAGTTTGCTAAAAGAGTCCCAACATGCAACATGAAAAAATTCCCTGAGCTTGACAAACGTTTATCAAATGGGTCATAAGGTCATAAGATTGTGTAATAGGAATAGAATTAGGCCATTCGGCCCATCAAGTCTACTCCACCATTCATTCATGGCTGATCTATCTCTCCCTCCTAACCCCATTCTTCTGCCTTCTCCCCATAACCCCTGACACCCATACTAATCAAGAATCTATTTACCTCTGCCTTAAAAATATATCCACTGACCCGACCTCCCCAACCTTCTGTGGCAAAGAATTCCACAGATTAACCACCCTTGGACCTAAAGACATTTCCCATCTCCTTCCTAAAAAAAGTCCTTTAATTCTGAGGCTATGACCTCTAGTGCTAGACTCTCCCACTAGCAGAAACATCCTCTCCACATCCACTCTATCCAATCCTTTCACTATTCTGTATGTTTCAATGAGGTTCCCCCACCCCTCCCCCTCATTCTTCTGAACTCCAGGTCCTTTGATCATTCAAGTTGCAATTGAAATTAGCAGTGGACCTTTTGTATGACATGATCATTCAAAGAAGAAATTACATCTACGTACCATTGTCAGTTGCAAGAAATAACGCGGTGTATTGACTGTTGTGCGCAAAGGGAGATTCCCGGTCCAGTGTAGATCTGGTGGTAACGGTGCCATTTGTGGGATTGATGGTCAGCCACCCGGCAGGATCCTGAAACTGCGCAAACCTGCCAAAGGCAACCTCAATGTCAGTATCTTGCAGATTCACTTAAAAAGAAGCCAGAGATTACAGCAAACATGTAAACCTATTTGATACTTAATAGTCTCCTTGCAAGTTGCAAAGAGTCCCCTGCCATTATTTTTCATTCTGCTTATTTTTTTGTCCTGTTAAAGGAAAGCATTATCTAAACTATGCAATTCATATTGAATAGACCTGGTGTGTATGAAGGAACTGTAGATGCTGGTTTAAACTAACGATAGATACAAAATGCTGGAGTAACTCAGTGGGACAGGCAGCATCTCTGGAGAGAAGAAATGGGTGACGTTTCTGGTCGAGACCCTTCTGTCTGAAGAAGGGTCTCAACCCAAAACGTGACCCATTCCTTCTCTTCAAGGATGCTGTCTGTCCCGTTAAGGTATTCCAGCATTTTGTGTCTATCTTTGAATAGACCTGGAATCTTTCTAGCTATTTCTGGCATCTAAATCAATTTTATATTTGAGCTTGAAATTTGACAAACCATACGATCAAAAACCAAGTTCAGTTAGCTCTAAAACATGTTTATTGATACCGTGAAAATTAATCTCACTGTAATTGGGCCTTATAACCATTAGAGTTAGCATCTAAAATTCAACAATGCTTCATCTGAACCTATTATGAGTTTGTAGTTAACTTAATTCAGCAATTGATGATCTTTATTGTATCATTGGGCAATTTAGATTCTTCAGTCAGGAGGATACAAATTGTTCAAAAATGTTCACTTTTAATTGTAAAAAATATTATCACTTTTATTTGACTAGGTAATTCTCTAAACATTTATCATAATAAATTAATAAAATAATCTACAGCTTCTTACAGCCCGTTGTCATTTATCTTTATCTAAATGATGGCATACAAGAAACAGGACAGTAATTATGGTCTATCGTGTTCATAATTTTACTCAAATAATTTAACTTATGATCATCGGAGATATATATATATATATATCACAAACAGACAGAATGGCTCATATTTCTGTAATTGAATAAAACATTTTGACGATTGGCATTTAAGAGGCTTTTAGTTTGGCACATGGATATGCAGGGAATGGGGGAAATGGATCATGTGCAGGCAGAGATTAGTTTATCTTGGCAAACACAAAAAGCTGGAGTAACTCAGTGGGACAGGCTGCATTTCTGGAGAGAAGGAATGGGTGATGTTTCGGGTCGAGACCCTTCTTCGATCTTGGCATCGTGTTCGGCACAGACATCGGGGACCAAAGGTTCTGTTCCCGTGCCGTACCTTTCATGTTCCCTTTCCATTTTCCATGTTCTATTATATGATTAGTTTCTTTCATATCAGAAGGTCGTAGATTCAAGTACTGCTTCAGACTTGAATGGTTAATGTAAATTCTCATAACTGTGTAGTTCTAAGGGATTGCTGCACAGTCAGAGGTACAGTCATTTAGATGGGATGTAAAACTTGTCCTAGCTCCGCATGGATAATTAAGAAATCCATTTGTACTTTTAAAATGTCACAATGCTGCAGCTGTTAGAGGCATTGCCTCAAAGTGCCAGAGACCCCGGTTTAATTTTAACCTTGGGTCCTGTCTGTGTTGCCTTTTGCGAATCCTCTGGTTTCCTCCCATGTGTCAAAGATGTGCGGGTTGGTAGATTATTTGGCCATTGTAAATTGTCCCTACCGTGTAGGTTAATGGTGGAATCTGTGAGGAGTTGATGAGAATGTGGGGAAAATACAAAAAACAGCCTTAACTCAGCCAGAGAGAGACCATGTGCAAACTGGAGAAACAGCGCCTTATACTCCTCTTGGTTACCTTATAACCCATTGGTATGAACATTGGAATTCTCCAATTTTAGGTAACCGCTACAAACATTTCCCTTCCCCCTCCCTTTCCCCTTTTGCCCCAACACTCCGCCACTATCTTCTCACACTCACCCCCCCCACCCTTCAACCTAAACCTTGGCTGACCTTGCACCACTTTCTCCCCCCCCCCCCCCCCCCCCCCCCCCCCCCCCCCCCCCCCCCTCAAAAAAGCTCCCCACCAAATACCCTTCAACAAGCTTTACACTTTGCAACTTTTGGGATCAAATTTGCTTCTATCCAACAATCTGCCTATCAGGGAACCCCCTCACCTGAGGTAATCTGTTGCTGACCATAAGTAGGAAGGAACTGCAGATGCTGTTTTAAACCGAAGATAGACACAAAAAGCTGGAGTGACTCAACGGGTTAGACAGCATCTCTGGAGAAAAGGAATAGGTGATGATTCTTAAGACCATGATTTGTCTGGGCCCCTCGTCTCTCCTAGTTTTTTTCCCTACTCCCCCCTGTAAACAGTCTGAAGAAGGGTCCTGATCCAAAACATCATTTTCTCCAGAGATTCTGACTGACCCACTGAGTTGCTCCAGCATTTTATGTCTAACAATGTAGAATGAATGCAATTGGATGGCTGATGGTCAGAGGGACTCCATGGACCAAACGGTGTGCTTGTGTTTATATGTCTCACTGACTGATGGTGAATCTAAAATATCTCTAATATTTTGGCTTGCGTTTTATTTTGTTCTATCACAAATAAGTAATCTGGTGCTGCTTGTAGGAGCTTGCTGTGTGCATACTGTAGTCATGTATCCATCATGACAGAGGTGACTACACTTCAAAAGTAGTTAATTATCCGAACTGCCTTTGGGACATCCTGCAGTCAATTCAGGTGTGATTTAAGACTTCCTTTCTTTCCATCGGGCATAAGGGATTAGCAAACAGGCAAAATGAGCCAACTAATTTAAATCTACAATAGACTCAAACAGGCAAGGGGAGTTGTAGCCAATGCCTACACTGGCAGAAATATGCTCTTGTTGTGTGGAGGAAAATATATCAGCATGGAAAGAACTTGACCGAATTTAAATTTATTTCGAATTGGATATCAGCATTCTAGATTTAGTATGAAGATTAATAAAGCAATTATATGCCTAAATTGGGTTGGCTTTAATGAGCTTAACATAAAATGAGAAATATTCTTTCCCGATGCTGGTTTGATGTTACTTTCTCAATACCAGTTCATTCTGCAGGATTCAGTGTATTAGTGGAAGGTCAGTATGTGGCAGTTCCAGTCAAGCTGTGGTTGATAAATTATAGCTGTCACTGGCGTGATTTAAGGCTCTAGTGCATACCTTAAAGCTTTACGCACCATGTGACTAAAAACCCATAATGGCTCAAAAGCCTTTTGGCACTTCTCCTTCCTCATAAAAAAAAATATATTACCAATCTATTTGAAAAAGAGAACGGTAGTGAAAAAATACCAAATAAGCTCCATTAGTAATAGGAATCACCGTTTCTGTTATTTTACAATGTCAAGCTTTGAAAGTTCAATGTGTGATAAAACCCTGAAAGTTACAGCTCATCATATCCATTATTGAGAAGGGTGCAATAGGCAATGGACTGCAATACATTTCTTCAGAGTGTATGTTTTTAGCTTGATTTTTGTGTTCATCTGTTTAAAGGATGGCAATGCTTGAAAATGAAATGCTGTTCATTCTGGGAAGTCTGCAAGAACTGTGTGCAAATTATCTTCAGTCCAACAACTGTCTACTTCCTCGTTCGCTCATTTATTGCCAGGGGATGAGTGGCAGTATACTTTACACCAACTGGTCTATGTACAGAAACATTGACAATTGATATCTCTTCATATTTTCTAATTTATGTATTCCTTCTGTATGTAACCATGCACATCATATTTCATGTGATAACAATATGCTTACCAAATGTTATTTTCTTACCACAGTCTATGCATTGCCATATTGACACTTTTATACCAGCTCAAAGAACCTCTCGCTTGGCCTTGGATTATTGAAATAATTTTCAGCAAGTTTCCTGCATGACAGCTCAAAATCTTTTTAGTTACTTCACTATCAAGGAGACAGATAGTCCCAGTTCTAACTTTGTTTTAATTTTCTATTAATATGAAATGGATTTAACGATATTCATGCAAGAGATTGTTTATATTTTCAAATATCTCTTTTACAATTGTATCTTTACTTGAGTGATACAGCATGGAAACAGGCCCTTCGGCCCACCGAGTCCGCCCCGACCTGCAATCGTTGCACATTAACATTACCCTACAGACACTAGGACAATTTACATTTATACCAAGCCAATTAACCTACAATCCTCTACATCTTTGGAATGTGGGAGGAAACCGAAGATCGCTGAGAAAACGGGGAGAATGTACAAACTCCAGACAGTCGAGATCAAACCCAGGTTTCTTCTTTAACTTCTTTAACAGTAATTCTTTAAACTTTTATTACTTCTGAAGGCAAATTAATATAATAATCCACTTGCAAATCATGTAATCCAGACTGCCAATAGCTATATTAGCTTCTGGGTGAAGCAGGCAACTTAAATGTTGACCGACCAAAGATGAAAGGAACTTTTTAATGAGCTGAAAATGAGATGGATATGACTAAGATATTCTACCCAAAGGATGATGAAAAAACCCCCATAAAGAAGGAGTGAGGTTATATCTACTTTCTGAGAACTTTAAAGAGATTGGTCATGTCATTGAATACTCAAACAGATTTCTGCAGACGCACTGTAGAAAGGTTCCTGACTGGTTGCACATTGGCCTGCAAAGATAATTTCAACACACAGTGAATGTAACAGCCTACAGAGAATGGTAGACTCAACCCAGTCCATTATGGGCACAGCCCTCCCCACCATCATCATGGGGCAGGCAGCCTCAAGAAGGCAACGTCTATCGTTGAGTATCCCCACCATTCAAGCCTTCTTCTTGCTGCCAACATTGGGCAGGAGCTACAAGAGCCACGAAGGAGGTTGCACACATTACGTTCAGGAGCTGCAACTTTCCGACAACTTTCACGCTCTTGATCCAACCTGCACAACACGGATTCTACATCGAGACAGAACACTGCGGACTACCTCTTCCATTACCATGGACTTGTTTTTCTCACTGTCCTTTGCACTCATGTCTTGTCATTTGCTCTATCTTTTACTTTTACTGTCTTGCAGAATTCATGGAATTTAGGAACACTTAATATATAAATAATGTTTTGTGAGTTGTCTGAGTTTAGGTGCACGCTGATTTTCATTATACCTGCACTTCAACGTAAGTGTGCACCTCAATATACAATGATCTCGACTTGACTTAAGAAATACATGAAACATTGAAGTCCTGTGTCAACAATGCTATGCTACCCATATGGAGGAAGACCTAGGATGTCTAAACAGTCACAGTGATCTTGGGACAGGTTGGTGTGTGATTTCGGGTGGAAATTCTATGCTCATCGAGAGATTCTGCAGCTTTCATCACCCTGGCAAGAAATGTCGCCAAAACTGACGTTACCTCATGTTACTTACAGACTAGTTAGACCACAACATTATCATCTGAACATTTCAGGATTTATTATTGCTTATTAACCCAAGATTACTACTTGGTATATCATCTGGATCTACAAAATGAATATATTATAATTCCCTCACTAAATATGTCAAAAAGATCCAACATTTTTGAAATTGTAGCTAAACCTCCACCTTGCAAAAGTTGTCTTTACTTGGCTCTCTGCTTATCCAGGTGTGCTATCTGTAAGAATACTTACAAATAAATGGCTGTTTAGCTATCTTGATGCCTTTGCTGGTATTGGATACCCATTGAACATGCACCTAATTGTATCAGACATTGATAACAAAAAAATTCACGTTACAAAATCCATTAAGTTTCTGAATGCAGCCACCTTCCAAGGTCAGTAATAATTGATATTGTTTCATCACTGATCACAAATGTTGTCCTCTTTACAGTACTTTTACAATACCTTTAAAAAATCATTGTGTTCTATTGACTTTAATTTTATAAAAGTCCCCATCTACCTTGGAGATTTCTCGTGTGAACTTGACTCATGTGAACTTAGCGCTGTAGAACTGCTGCCTCACAACGCCAGAGACCCTGGTTCGAGACAACTGGTTCCTTGTTGAGACAAGTTCACATGAGAAATCTCCAATATACTGTAGATGGGGACTGACCCGGAAGGTGGCTGCCTTCAGAAACCTCTGGTGCTGTTTGTGGGGAGTTTGCATGTTCTTCCTGTGAACATGTGGGTTTACTCTGGGTGCTCGGGCTTCCTCCCACATCCCAAAGACGTGTGGATGTGTAGGTTAATTGGACTCTGAAAATTCTCCTTTGAGTGTGTAGGGAGTGGATACGACAGTAGAATAACATAGAACCATTGTGAATGGGTGATCGATGGTCGTGATGGACTCGGTGGGCTGAAGTACCTGTTTCCTTGTTATATCTCTAAACAAAATAAAGGAGGCACTTTATATACTTACCATGAGTGAAAGCACTGCAAGGTGATTGCAGAATAAGTAAGTAGGACCCCCTCGGTCATGACTGACCATGGGTGATGCATCCTAGTTTGGAGGTGATGTGTGGTCGGATGCAAGCCTGGGCAATGTCATATGGAGGACAGACTGTTGTCCATGCAGCACATCCCCCCTCTCCACTTCACTGATCGATCCAAAGGAACAGCAGGGCCGTTACAGTTTGGCACCAGCTCCGTCGCAGGAGCTGCCAGAGCGAGGTTGTAGACTACGACAAACTGCCTTAGGGTTCCGACTCCTTAAGTTTACTCCAGGAGCCTTTTCCATGACTGGATATGGCCACAAGGCAGTGAAGGTTTTAAATTAGAGTTTTCCCCCTCCTAGATGGACTGCCTTCCCAGGCTGACGAGCCCCATCTGCCCGAGACTCATGGGGGCGGGTGCATCTACCTTCCCGTGCAGGTCTATAGCACCTGCCCACTGCCAACACTGTAGAATATGGTCATTATTATGTGAAAACTTTACAGGGACACTGTTTTTGTAAATAGATGAATAGGCTTGTATAATGGTAATATAAACATGGAAAATATGACACATTTTGGAAGGAATTATTGCCTAGAAATCATGTTTTGACATACTTACTGTGCCAAATTGGTGTTATGTGTAAAACTAACACAAATTAGAAGTCACAATGAAGAAAACATAAAATTAATACTATTTTGCTTTAAGGAATTGTCATTATGCGTATTCCCTTTAAGACCCCCCCTGAAACTGTAGCAGCCCAGGCTGTTCCCCATCCATGGGTGATCGAAAGCTCCCGCAATTAGTAGCAGTTACTAGGCTGTTATCAGTTCAAGTTAGCCTTGATCTGTAATAAGAGCTGATGGCCATAACTTTTATATAGATAAGGATTACAGTGATTGATTTTTTTTAATGTAAAAATGGTAATCTTGCAGAGATATTATTAAATTACATAGGTAAGCTTGATATAACTCCTAATGAACTATGATTCAATTACAAAGGCAGCAAATCTCCAGCTTTTGATCCAATTTCTGCAAGGAAATAATTAATGGATGCTGGGCAAATTCATAACATCGGCATGTGTGGAGAATGTGTTTGGGAGGTAACTTTGATGTTTAGGTGAACGGTAACAAAAAGTATCCCCTCCAATCTTCCAGTGGATGAGTATTTACCAGGAAATGGGGTAACTGCTTCAGAAATGGAATCAAAATTATGTTATGCCATTGTGTTTGAGGTTCAGGAGCAGTAGGATCAAATGTAACAGGATGATGAAGGTACCAGTGTGTGTTCCAGTTCAGTGTCTATAGCCTCATCTTCTGGCTCGGTAATGATTTATAAAGTACAATCTCTGTGAGGCTCCCCATTTTCCAAGTGTGCAAAATGGGGCACAGATCTCCTCAACATACCTTGTGTGAGGTTACTGACCTGGGAGAAGACTACTGCAGCCTCTGCCTGCTGTTTGCTTGCAATGCCTATCCTGCTTTTGTTCTCCAGCACCAAGTTTTGGGTGATCTTGGCAGAAGATTGGCATTGATCCTTACACCGGGATGCATTTTAGTTCTCATTTCTGGGTCTAAACCACATTTAAGCATTTTCTAATTGGATGTTGGCCAACTACATATGTTTCATTTTGTCAGGGACCCAATCGGGTGTTGACATTGAAATCAGCCATCATTCAGTGCAACAATAATAGATGAATTTCTAATTCTAGGTTCTGTTGTTTCTGTTCCATTAATATGTCAAACAAAACTCTTCCAGTCAGAAATGTGCACCACTTCTTATAAGCAAATGTACAAATCCTCCTATTAAAAAATACAGACTATTTACATTGTTGTAACTTTGTCATGCCCTGGTTTCAGTTTTACCATTCTAAACACCACCGTCGACTTTATAATTGAGACTGTTAGTATAATCGTGCGCTGTCATTATACAGTCCCAGAAGTGTTGGCTCACTTTGCACCTCCTAGCTTCTTAACCTCTGCAGAGAAATATCTTATTCAGAATCTCATGCCTGCATCTCTGGTGCAATTATATCTTGAACCTCTAACCTCACATGACATAAAGACTACACTTATTGTGCATTCTCTGTCTGCAACACCATGGAAAACCAACTCATATTCTTTGTCTATTCTGTGGAAGTAATTTCTGACCCTTCAGCAGAATCTTTACCCTCAATAAGCAAAGAAACGAGCACTAACCATCCAATTGTGATGCAGATCCATTTTCACAATGGCCTCAAACATCAATCTTCAACAAAAAGACTATTACAAGAAAATGTTAATGCAAATGATTCCTGTGCCTTTCAAGTGAAACTTTAATTTATTTATTCTTTGTGTCAAATTGCTGTAATTTTTTCTTCTCAGTTTTATTATCTAAAACCATGAATGCTAAATTACTTTGTGTGACCATAGAAATGGTTAATATAATGAATACTGCAGGCAATGCCAAGTTGCACACGTGCTGAAGATAATGAAATAACATTTTAAAAGTGATTTTACTTTGAAAATCTTGAATAAAGATATCAAACAATGGCAGAGATGCATATCTTGAAGAACATTTGTCATTTGCTGGGTCTGTAGTTTCTTCCTGAATAATGAAGAGTAAGGGATGGGAAGCGAAAGAAAATGGAATGGAGCAGTATTCTGCTGAAACTCCTTCCATTTGGTAGAGCACTTAAACCAGACCATTGACCTAATCCAGTTCAACATTTCTCTCAACATATACTCCAAGATCAGTGTTAGTATAGGTCAATGTTGAGTTGCTACTACTGGATACCTGATTCTGAGCCTAATTACTAGGCTTCCCCATTTTCTCTTGCTGTTTTGTTGGTTCTTAATGATTTAAAGCACACCAAATATTGGGAGAAATCTATTTTTCATGAGACTGTTTTTGGCATGTCTTTCCCTTTAAAGTTCTTGCACTAACACTGCTCTGCATGGGATAATGCAACCAAATGATGCTGCCAACTCCATGGGAAGCAAACATAGCACCTGTGACAGTTATTTAGCAACACATATGATGCATGTTACCCAGAGGGTTGTGAACCTGTGGAATTCTCTGCACAGATGGCATTGGAAGCCAATTCACTGGATGTTTTTAAAATAGTTAGATTTAACTCTTGGGGCTAACGGAATCAAGGGATATGGGGAAAAAGCAGGAAGGGGGTGCTGATTTTTGATGATCAGCCATGATCATATTGAATGATGGTGCTGGCTCAAAGGGCTGAATGGTCTACTGCTGCACCTATTTTCTATGTTTCTATGGTGCTATGTTATAACATATGCACAGAGCAGGGGTTATGATGGTTTTGGGAGGAATAGCATTATTCATTCCTTAGATAGACACAAAGTGCTAGAGTAACTCGGAGCGTCAGGCAGCGTCTCTGGAGAAAAAGGTTGGGTGACGTTACGGCTCCAGACACTTCTTCAGACTGACAGTAGAGGGGAGGGAACTAGAGGTAGGAAAAGGCCAGAACAAAGCAGGGGCGACAACAGATGACCAAGGAAGGGTGGAGACAATAGTAGCTGGGGAAAAGGTGATAATAAAGGGATACAAGGATGCAAAGAGTGTAACTAGTAAGATGTCTAAGGTGGGTCCACTTTGTGTCTATCTTCAGTATAAACAAGCATCTGCAGTTCCTGTCTACACTTTTTTTATTCCTTGGCAGACACCATTTAGATGGACACCATTAAGGCCTGTGTTTGCAGCCTTGTGCACTCAGCAGGCTTCAAGGAAATAAATAAACCATAAAAGATGAAACTTTACTTCCACCTTCTTCCTGTCAAGATATAACAAGCTAAAAATACACAATTAACTCAATGTCATCAAAATTGGCCAAGCACCTCATAATTTGTTCTAATTAATGGTAAAATTTACAGCACACTATTTTGCTCTAATTAATGTTAAAGATTATATCATGCTCCCATGAATGTTGTCTACTTATATGGAAGGGTATATCAATAGGATATGATAGATTTTACTTCGGAGTCACGTGAGTGACTACGTGAAAAAGGGCCGTCCGTTTGCGTGCGCGTCATTACGTCTGAACGCAACGCACGCAACGGACTGGAGCAGCACCTAGCCGTTGGGATTTAAAAAAGGCGGCAGGTAAGAGAAGCTGAACTACTTACCCTGCGCTTTCTGTTCGGGCTAGGGGAAAAAATATTTGTTTTTCAGAGCCCAAAAATGTCGAAGAGACGGTCCGCGGGGAAACCAGCTGCCGGCAGCAGAACCGGCAGCAGCAGACTTGGTGCAGGAGGAAAGCACCATGGTGGTCTCGGCGAGGCGTAAAGCCACCCATAAGCCTGCCAGACCCGTAGACTCGGATGAGTCCGGGGAAGAGGGATACCCTCCCTCAACGGGAAGCGTCTGAGGATGACTTGTGAAGAAGTTGCTCCACAATGATAAGCTCCGGAGAAGGGAGCGATATCAGCACAAGTCCCTTCTACAGACCGTGGAAGGGGGAAGTACATACGGGGACTACCCGGAATCAGAATATGGAAGCACGGGGGGAACATTCCCAGGGGAGAATGGAGGAAGTACCTCTACAATCATCCAAGTTTGCGATTACCACATCACTGGGTGCTCCCTTGGATGAAGATCTGGTAAGTAACATAAATTATTTGGCATCTCACCAACTCAAAGAACTCGTCATGGACGAAACCATGAACAGGTACCCCCCACCATCTAACTGTGCTTCCCTCAAGGTTCAAGCAGTGAACCATGTAATCTGGGGGCAAATTGGCCCTATCATCAGGAACCAAGAACTAAAGTTCCAAAAAGTACTAAACGTGCTGGGGTCTGGGATTACTTCATTTGCAGGAGGTGTGGAAGGAGGCCTCCTCACTGACCGGGAACAAGATACCATGGCGCTACTATGCAATGCCCGCTTCGAGATAAACTGCATTCGGAAGGATGCAATTAAACCAGCAATAAATTTGAAGTTCGCAGCTCTTTGTATAGCTAGCAACATCCAGCCCGCCAACTACCTGTTCGGGGAAGACCTGCCGAGACAGGTACGGGACCTGGATGACGAGGCAAAAACCATGCGTCTCATAACCAAAGGTCAGGCTACACCCAGGGGTCCATCAACAAGATTCCATCCCTACACCTCTCGCCGTTTCACACCTAGAGAGCCAGGCACCGGAGGAAGATCCACACCTGAGTCAAGGTCTTTTTTAGGGGCAGGCCCCAGCAGGCCGACAGCGAAGATGAGGAGAGAGCAACCACCAGCTCAGCTCCCTAAACCTCGCGGACGAAAACCAGCGCCACACCGCCAGTAACAACAGAGGTAAGTCAAACCAGTTCCTTAGGGAACATTCCAGACGAACCTCACTTACAGGTGGGAGGAAGGTTAAAATATTTCTTAAGAGAATGGTGTTGGGTTACTAAGGATCCATTTGTACTGCACAGTATAGAAGGATTCAAAATTAAGTTCAATTTGAATTCATCATCACCCCCAACACATTCCAATATTCGCACATATGTCTTCTCGTAATAAGGTGGATGAGTTGAATGTGCAGATAGCTATTAATGACTATGATATAGTTGGGATCACGGAGACATGGCTCCAGGGTGACCAAGGCTGGGAGCTGAACATCCAGGGATATTCAATATTCAGGAGGGATAGAGAGAAAGGAAAAGGAGGTGGGGTAGCGTTGCTGATTAGAGAGGAGATTAACGCAATGGAAAGGAAGGACATTAGTTTGCAGGATGTGGAATCGGTATGGGTAGAGCTGCGAAACACTAAGGGGCAGAAAACGCTGGTGGGTGTTGTGTACAGGCCACCTAACAGTAGTAGTGAAGTTGGAGATGGTATCAAACAGGAAATTAGAAATGCGTGCGACAAAGGCAAAACCGTTATAATGGGTGACTTCAATCTACATATAGATTGGGTGAATCAAATTGGCAGGGGTGCTGAGGAAGAGGATTTTTTGGAATGTAAGCGGGATAGTTATCTAAATCAACATGTAGAGGAACCAACGAGAGAGCAGGCTTTTTTAGACTGGGTATTGAGTAATGAGGAAGGGTTAGTTAGCAGTCTTGTTGTACGTGCCCCCTTGGGCAAGAGTGACCATAATATGGTTGAGTTCTTCATTAGGATGGAGAGTGACATTGTTAATTCAGAAACAATGGTTCTGAACTTAAAGAAAGGTAACTTTAAGGGTATGAGACGTGAATTGGCCAAGATTGACTGGCAATTAATTCTAAAAGGGTTGACGGTGGATATGCAATGGAAGACATTTAAAGACTGCATGGATGAACTACAAAAATTGTTCATCCCAGTTTGGCAAAAGAATAAATCAGGGAAGGTAGTGCATCCGTGGATAACAAGGGAAATCAGGGATATTATCAAAGCGAAGGATGATGCGTACAAATTAGCCAGAAAAAGCAGCATACCGGAGGACTGGGAGAAATTCAGAGACCAGCAGAGGAGGACAAAGGGCTTAATTAGGAAAGGAAAAATAGATTATGAAAGAAAACTGGCAGGGAACATAAAAACTGACTGCAAAAGTTTTTATAGATATGTGAAAAGAAAGAGATTAGTTAAAACAAATGTAGGTCCCTTGCAGTCAGGAACAGGTGAGTTGATCATGGGGAACAAGGATATGGCGGACCAATTGAATAACTACTTTGGTTCCGTCTTCACTAAGGAAGACATAAATAATCTGCCGGAAATAGCAGTTGGAGGAATTGAGTGAAATCCAGGTTAGCCGGGAAGTGGTGTTGGGTAAATTAAATGGATTAAAGGCCGATAAATCCCCAGGGCCAGATAGGCTGCATCCCAGAGTACTTAAGGAAGTAGCTCCAGAAATAGTGGATGCATTAGTAATAATCTTTCTAAACTCTATAGATTCTGGAGTAGTTCCTGAGGATTGGCGGGTAGCAAATGTAACCCCACTTTTTAAGAAGGGAGGGAGAGAGAAAATGGGGAATTACAGACCAGTTAGTCTAACATCGGTAGTGGGGAAACTGCTAGAGTCAGTTATTAAAGATGGGATAGCAGCACATTTGGAAAGTGGTGAAATCATTGGACAAAGTCAGCATGGATTTACAAAAGGTAAATCATGTCTGACGAATCTTATAGAATTTTTCGAGGATGTAACTAGTAGCGTGGATAGGGGAGAACCAGTTGATGTGGTGTATCTGGACTTCCAGAAGGCTTTCGACAAGGTCCCACATAAGAGATTAGTTTACAAACTTAAAGCACACGGCATTGGGGGTTCAGTATTGATGTGGATAGAGAACTGGCTGGCAAATAGGAAGAAAAGAGTAGGAGTAAACGGGTCCTTTTCACAATGGCAGGCAGTTACTAGTGGGGTACCGCAAGGCTCAGTGCTGGGACCCCAGCTATTTACAATATATATTAATGATCTGGATGAGGGAATTGAAGGCAATATCTCCAAGTTTGCGGATTACACTAAGCTGGGGGGCAGTGTTAGCTGTGAGGAGGATGCTAGGAGACTGCAAGGTGACTTGGATAGGCTGGGTGAGTGGGCAAATGTTTGGCAGATGCAGTATAATGTGGATAAATGTGAGGTTATCCATTTTGGTGGCAAAAACAGGAAAGCAGACTATTATCTAAATGGTGGCCGACTAGGAAAAGGGGAGATGCAGCGAGACCTGGGTGTCATGGTACACCAGTCATTGAAAGTGGGCATGCAGGTGCAGCAGGCAGTGAAGAAAGCGAATGGTATGTTAGCTTTCATAGCAAAAGGATTTGAGTATAGGAGCAGGGAGGTTCTACTGCAGTTGTACAGGGTCTTGGTGAGACCACACCTGGAGTATTGCGTACAGTTTTGGTCTCCAAATCTGAGGAAGGACATTATTGCCATAGAGGGAGTGCAGAGAAGGTTCACCAGACTGATTCCTGGGATGTCAGGACTGTCTTATGAAGAAAGACTGGATGGACTTGGTTTATACTCTCTAGAATTTAGGAGATTGAGAGGGGATCTTATAGAAACTTACAAAATTCTTAAGGGGTTGGACAGGCTAGATGCAGGAAGATTGCTCCCGATGTTGGGGAAGTCCAGGACAAGGGGTCACAGCTTAAGGATAAGGGGGAAATCCTTTAAAACCGAGATGAGAAGAACTTTTTTCACACAGAGAGTGGTGAATCTCTGGAATCCCTGCCACAGAGGGTAGTCAAGGCCAGTTCATTGGCTATATTTAAGAGGGAGTTAGATGTGGCCCTTGTGGCTAAGGGGATCAGAGGGTATGGAGAGAAGGCAGGTACGGGATACTGAGTTGGATGATCAGCCATGATCATATTGAATGGCGGTGCAGGCTCGAAGGGCCGAATGGCCTACTCCTGCACCTAATTTCTATGTTTCTATGTTTCTCCCAAAAAGATACTATGGATATACAGAAAGAAATTGAAACATTATCTGACAATAATGTTATTGAGAGGTCATATACAGAACCTCACCAATTTATATCCAATATATTCTCAAAAGAGAAAAAAAGATGGAGGGGTCCGCATCATTTTGGATCTTACGGAACTCAATACATATGTGCAATATAAACACTTTAAAATGGACAATTTTGGAACAGCTGATTTCCAAAAATGGTTATATGGCATGCATCGACCTCAAAGATGCATACTAATCGGTGTCTATTCACAAAGAGTATAGGAGAATATGTGTCTATTCACAAAGCGTATAGAAGTTTAGCTGGATGGGTCAATAATGGCAATACAAGGCTCTGCCAAATGGGTTGACATCAGCCCCTAGACTGTTTACCAAATTACTGAAACCAATTCTGGGGCTGCTAAGATCTCAGAACCACATAGTCATGGCATATTTGGATGACATTTTCATCTTTGGAGTCACCAAAGAATGGCAGAAGCATCAGTCAAAGCAACCAAAACCCTGTTCGAAAGACTTGGGTTCCTAATCCATCCAGTTAAATCAAAATTGACACCTACCAAGGTAATTGATTACCTAGGATTTACTATCAACACAGTAACCATGTTGGTGACTCTGCCTAAGGGCAAACAACTAGACTTGAGGAAAGCCTGCAATGATCTGATAGAAAAATACAATCCAAGTATCAGACAAACAGCAAGTGTAATTGGCAAATTGGTAGCTGCCTTTCCTGCAGTACGCTAAGGGCCTTTGCATTACCAGCATTTACAGCGGGCAAAGGAACGAGCATTGAAATTACATGCAGGCCAGTTTGGCAAATCTATGCGGTTACCAGCTGAGGCCATTGTTGAACTACAATGGTGGATGGCAAACATAAGACTCAGATCAAGAGAAATCTTGCTTGAAAGCCCATCAGTGTTTCTCCAAACCGACGCAAGCGGTTTAGGATGGGGAGCCACTAACACAGTCAGGAGCTGTGGAGGCAGATGAAATGAGCAGGAGTCTGCGATACTCCAACAATATGGAATCAATTACCTGGAATTGTTGGGGGCACAATATGGGCTCAAGTCTCTCTGTAACAACATGCAACATGTGCATGTTCAAATTCAGATTGATAACACTACTGCGGTGGCATATATCAATCACATGGGTGGTGTAAAATCTGTATCCTGTGACAGATTATCAAACCTCATTTGGCACTGGTGCATCGAGAGGGATATTTGGGCTACGGCAGTGTATCTACCAGGAAGATATAACATGGTGGCAGATGCAAGGTCACAAATGTTTAATGATAACACAGAATGGATGTTGAATCGTATGGAATTTAATGAGATAACTACACGATTTGGCACTCCAGACTTGGATCTGTTTGCATCTAGATTAAACCATCAGTTACCCAGATATGTGTCCTGGGAGCCGGACCCAGGAACAGAGGCAGTGGATGCTTTCTCCCTAAACTGGGGAGGAATGTTTATGTATGCTTTCCCACCATTCTGCCTCATAAACCGATGCTTGACTAAAATCAAGCAAGACAAAGCCACAGGCATTTTAGTAGTACCAGATTGGCCTACACAAGCCTGGTTCCCGAAAATATTGGGGATCATAGTCCAGCCATTAATGGTTGTACCTAAAAGGAGAGATCTCCTAGTAAACCCAGCTTCAGAGAGCAACCATCCACTTTTTGACCGGATTAATTTGTTTGTTTGCAGATTCTGAGGAGGCCATTTCAAGGCATTGGACTATCCGAACGAACTGTGGATGTCATCACAAAGGCATGAAGGGACAGTACAAAAAAACAGTACGCCACTAATATTAAGAAGTGGGAAGCTTTCTGCCATGCCAACGATATAACATACAACACAATTCGGATAACGGATGTCTTGGAGTTCCTATCAGCCCTGTACTATGACTACAAATTAAGTTAAAACGCAATCAACGGTGCCAGAAGTGCACTCTGCTCCTATCTGACACTGGAGGCAGGGCACGGGCCGATAGGAACGCACCCCTTCGTAATAAAATTCATGAAGGGAATTTACAATTCAATACCCCCAAGGCCAAGGTACACGGACCCATGGGATGTGAGCATGGTACTGACCTCACTTCGTCAGTGGGGACCGCCGATGGCCTTATCATTGTCAAAACTAACACTAAAAGTGGTTATGCTGATGGCACTAATAACAGCCCAAAGAGTCCAGACACTACAAAAACGACGACTGGACTGCATGACCAACTATACGAATAATATAACATTCGTTATTAAGGACCTGATCAAACAGAGCAGGCCAGGAATGCCAGGGATGAAGATCCAGTTCCTGGCATATCCAGAGGACCAACGATTGTGTGTGGTAACATGTTTACACCACTACCTGAGAGCTACGGAGAACCTCAGAGGGTCAGAACAATCGGTCCTGATCAGCCACAAGAAACCACACTGAAAGGTGTCAACACAAACTATCTCCAGATGGTTAAAGGAGGTAATGGTGGTAGCGGGAGTAAACACTCATATCTTTAAATCTCACTCCACCAGGGCTGCATCTACGTCAGGAGCAAGAACGATGGACGTACCCCTTGATGATATCCGAGCGGCTGCAGGATGGGTGATCGAAAGAACGTTCCAACGGTTTTATAACAAACCCATAACCGGACCAGGGGTATTTGCTCGTGCCATCTTAAGTTCTGTTACCTTGTTTTCCCCCAGGTTGGAGGGGAAACTATTAAAAACTTTTTTTCTTTACTTAAAGCATCAGTGTCTTTACTAACTACTTTAAGTCTGAATGCTTTAATAATACTCTCATCCATGGTCAATCCATTCAGTGTGTGATGCCTGGAATCGTAGCCGGCGTGAAATCACAGAGCTTTGAAATCTTCACGTAATCACTCACGTGACTCCGAAGTAAAATAGTAAGATTAAACGAGAACTTACCAGTTTGAAGTTTGATCTTGATTTTATGAGGAGTTACGATGAGCAATTACGTGCCCACCGCTCCCACCCTTATACTATCAAAGTCATATGGAAGTTCTAGTTTCTTCACAATCTTACTATTCTCAGGTCTTCTTTTTATCTGTGATTTAACACCGCTGCTTTGAAGATTGACGCGCACGCAGACGGACGGCCCTTCCTCACGTAATCGCTCATCGTAACTCCTCATAAAATCAAGATCAAACTTCAAACTGGTAAGTTCTCGTTTAATCTTACTATTATAGTTCTTCATTTAATACTGAATATTATTCATGCTTAGTTTCTCAGTCTGTCTTGCATATTGACGTAAACTACCTGAAATTTACTTCAGATTAAATAACACGTTACAGAAGACAATAATTCAAGTATTTCTGCTGTCCAGCAACAACCACAAAATAATTAGAAAATAAATTCAACTTTTAGCAGTGAAGCATAATTTTGTCCCTACATACACATCTTGCCCATACCTCATTTAATGCGTTTCAGTGACAAGTAACGGCAAATGAGACTGACAATGTTCCACTCTAATAAACTACCTGTACTATGTTCTCTGTTGTATAAAAATGCATTACTGTCATTTCTAAATGCTTTATTGTTTGGCATTTGGAGAGCAGACACTTCTCCATTTGAGCCTTGATTTTCCTGGCACTCTTCCCATAACTAATTCAGAAATTCGAAGTCGTATGCAATGTGTATACAACGTGGCAAGAGGTAGAGGTGGACTAGAGGACTGGAGAGATTTTAAGATCCAGCAACAGGAGAGTAAAACATTCCTATGAAGGGAGAAAATTAATTTTGGGAGAAAACTTGCATGTAATATAAAAACAGTGAAAGTATGTAAGGACGTATAAATAGGAAGAGGATGGCTAAGGTAAATGAGGGGTTTCTAAAGACGGAGTCCAGTGAGGTAAACGCTATGGCAGATGGCGGCATGGTGGTGCAGCGGTAGTTGCTACCTTACAGAACCAGAGATCTGGGTTCACTCCTGTCTACGGGTGCTGTCTGTACGGAGTTTGAACGTTCTCCATGTAGGTTTTCTCCGGGTGTCCTGATTTCCCCACACACTCCAAAGACGTACAGATTCGTAAGTTAATTGGCTTCAGTACAATTGTTATTTGTCTCTCGTGTAAAGGATGGTGCTAGTGAACAGGGTGATTGTTGGTCGGCACAGATGCGGTGGACCAAAGGGCCTGTTTCTGCACCCTATCTCTAAAGTACACTAAATGTGTTGAATAATTTTTTTGCATCAATCTTCACCATGGAAGATATCACTAAGAAACCAGGTGGGCTGATTTCAAGGAACATTGTAGAACGTATTCCCTTATCATGTATATATACATTGTACATGGATCGAGTGTGATCATGTATTGTCTTTCTGCTGACTGATTAGCATGCAGCAAAAGCTTTTCACTGTACCTCAGTGCATGTGACAATAAACTAAACTGAACTGAACTGAATCCCAATTACAAAGGATAAAATATTGATGAAACTCAGGGGACTGAGGAAGGATAAATTACCAGGACTTGATGGACTGCATACAAGGCTCTCAAAGGAGGTGATAGCTGAGATAGGGGACCCACTGTGTTGAATTTTGTCATGATTCTCTAAACTCTGGGAGTGTACCAGAACTTTAAAAAACTGCCAATGTGACTCTCTTGTTCAAAAATGGATAAAGGCAGAAGGGAGCTACTGCATGACAGTTAATTTAACAGCTGTTATTGGCAAGATGCGAGAGTCAATGACCAAAGAGGAAATAGCTGACTATCTTGAAAAGCTGAATAATAAATTAAACCTATTCAATATGTTTTTATGAAAGGTAACTCATGTCCAATTATTATGTTTGAATACTTCAAGAGTATACCAGATAGAGGGGTACTCGTAATGTAGTATATTTAGACTTTCAAACACTATTTGACAAATGCAACATTCAAAGCCGGTGCATAAGTTAAAAGCCCATGTAATAGGAGCAAGTATATTAGGATGGATTAAAAACTGGCTGTCTGATAGGACAGTTGGAGTAAATGTGTCATTTTTAAACTGGACGGAGATAACTAGTGGAATACTGCAGGGATTAGTTCTTGTCCCACAATTATTCAAGTCTCACATTAATAATCTTTCTGGAGGAAAGAACAGTATGCAAGTTTTCCAAAATGTACTGACGATACAAAGAAGGTGGAATGGGAATGGTATGATGATGAAGGTATGGTGATTCTGCAATGGGAAATTGAAAGATTGAGTCAGTGGGCAATAGACTGGTAAACATTTAACCAGGAATAGTGAGGTCTTGAGAAGTTGTTCCGTTGTCATTCCAAATGCACTCTGATGTTTTACTTATCATGGAGTCCAGCAGCAGAGAGGCACCTTCTTTCAATTTCTCAGCAGTTGAAATGGAGCCTTTGGCAGATTAGCTCTATTGTTGGTTCAGCAAGTCTATGCATTTCAATGGAGAGGAAGCATTTCAAGGGAGAGAAGTAATTTTGCATTAATCTTGGCAGTTTAAATTAATTTAAATATTTTAATCGTTTTGGTGTTATTGAAGTGTTTTCATTTGAAGAGATGTTTTAATACTTTATAGTTTAGAGAGATACAGGTTCTTCATCCCACTGAGTCCACGCAGACCATCGATTACCCATTCACACTAGTTCTATGTTATCCCACTTTAGCATCCTACACACTAGGGGGAATTTACAGGTTAAATACAGCTACAAAACTGCTCGTCTTGGGGATGTGGGAGGAAACAAATGCCCTCAGAGAAAACCCATGAAGTCACAGGGAAACATGCAAACTCAAACCAGGCAAGATCTGAGGCCAGGATCAAACCCGGCTCACTCGCGCTGTGAGACAGTAGCTCTACTGCTGCACCACCATGCCGCCCCAATTACTTATTTTTAATCATATGATTGATTGTTAGTAGCTTTTGAATAATTGTAAATGCCAGTTAGTAAGCTGGCAAGCCATTTCTGTGGGAAGAGCTGAATGGCAAGCCTTCCATTAAATCACATTGCTTCTGGTTTACAGCTGGAAAGTTGGTTCACTGAGGTGCAATTACAAAGTGAAACAATACAGAAGGATTTGGTGATAATTGGTATAACTATTTCTCTTTTACAAGCAAAATGTGTGCAAGTTAAGCAATGGACTCCATGGTCAAATTCATGGGGACCAATTTTTACACGTGTCTTAGCTCGTTCCAACTCGCGGCACAGCGGTAGATTTTGCTGCTTTACAGCACCACAGACCTGGTTCGATCCTGACTGCAGGTGCTTTTCTGAATGAAGTTTGTAAGTTCTACCCGTGACCTTTGCGGGTTTTCTCCAATTTCCTCCCACACTCCATAAACGTACAAATTGGTAGCCTAGTGTTAGTGTACGGAGATTGCTGGTCGGTGCAGACCTGGTGGGCCAAAGAGCCCGTTTCCATGCTGTATTTCTAAACTAAACTAAACCCATCGTACCTGGACTAACCTGGGGACTGGTGCTGGGAAGACAAACAGCTGCAATTCAATATATTTCCATAGCACCATTGAACCATAATGAACCATTGAACCATAAGGAACTACAGATGCTGGTTTATACCAAAGAGAGACACAAAATGTACCTCAGCGGGTCAGGAAGCATCTCTGGAGAAAATCGACAGGTGACAAAGGGTCCCGATCCAAAACGTCGCTCATCCATTTTCTCCAGAGATGCTTCCTAGCCCACTGAAGTACTCCAGCTTTTTGTGTCTGTCAGCTGCAATCCAACTTGTTTTATTAAGGAAGTTATCGTGAAGACCTGTTTACGAGCATCAGCTTCCCCCAATTTATTCTTTTGAAGTTTGAAGACCGATTCCCATCGATCATCAGCTTTTATCCAGCACATGAAAGAGCCTTCACACTTTCAAAGTAAATAGAAATAGCATCACAATTGTTGTGACCCATAAGATCATAAGAAATAGAAGCAGTCTGCCCTGATGTGACTACTTCACCATTCAATAATCTTATCATCCAAATCTGACTACAACGGCATATTTTTTGTTCTCTCCCCATTTCCCTCGACTCCCTTGTATTTTTAATGTGTTTCCGTCTTTGCATTGAATGTATTCAATGACTACTACCACAGCTCTCTGCGGTAGGGAATTCCGAAGATTGAGGATCTTTTGGGATGAGAAATTCTTCCCCATCTCCATCTGAAATAAGTGACGCTGGTTCTGAAACAATGACCACTACTTCTGGATACTTGCAGCAGGGGGAACAACCTCCCTCTCTTAGTGTCCACCCTGCTAATCCACTTGATTAACCTATATGATCATATCCCACACTTGGACATACAAACAAGGATACAAAGGACATTTATTATCACATACACCAATTGGTGTAGTGAAATTTGACTTGCCATGCAGCACACAGATAAAGATAAGACACAACATTAAAGAATTTAACAATAAACATAAAAACATCCCCCCACAATGGTTCCCACTGTGAGGGACGGCACAAAGTCCAGTCCCCATCCCCATGTCCACCCATAGTCGAGCCTATTGAGGCCTCCGCAGTCGCTGCTACGGGGGCCGATGTTACAGGCCATTCTTCGCCGAGTGATGGTGCTCCTGCGTCGGGAGAACCCTCTCAGCGGCTTGGGATGCCTGGAACGGCCGCTTCCTTACCAGAGATCGCGGCTTCCGAAGCCAACAGGCCGCGCTTGATGCAGCTCCACCACTGGCGATCTCGGCGAGAGATCCCAGGCTCCCGATGTTAAAGTTCAGCGCCGCCGCCCGCGGCTGGCCGCTCCACAGACCCGCAGCTCCGCAATGTTCACCTGCGGTCTCAACATTCCGGAGCTCCAGCGTGGCGACCCGTGCAAGGCATCACCCGCTCCGCGATAGCGCTCCAGCGCTGCGCCGCCGCCAAAGCCGAGGTTCTTGGCGGTCCCCTCAGGAAACGCCGCTCCAGGCCCGCTGGTAGGCCACGAGGACGGGTCGACTATGCAGCCCGGAGAAAAGCCGCCTCTCCGACCAGGTAGGGACCCTGAAAAGCAGTTTCCCCCTCCCCCACCCCACCTCCACATAAAAAAGGCTAGAACTCCGAAAACAAAAACTCAACTAACTAAAAATAACAAAAAGAGGTGAAAAAACGGACAGCTGCAGGCTGGGCAGCCATACCCGTACCAGACGGCGCCCCCTAGAGTCCCTAGAGCTAATGAGCATAGGCCCAACTTTGTCAAACTTTGGAGTTTAATTTAGAGTTACAGCATGGAACCAGGTGCTTGACCCAGCGAGTCCACGCTGACCCTTGATCACCCATACACTAGTTCGATGCTATCCCACTTTCGCATCCTACACATTAGGGGCAATTTACAGAAACCAATTTACCCACAAACCCTACACGTCTTTGGAATGTGGGAGGAAACCGGAGCACCTGAAGGAAACTCAGGTGGTTGCAGGGAGAACGTATAAACTCCACACAGACAACACCAGCGGTCAGAATCAAAACTGGGTCTCTGGTGCTGTGAGGCAGCAACTCTACCACTGCACCACTTTCTCACATGTCAATACTTTTACCCCAAGAATCAGCCATATGAACGTATTAAGACCTGCCTCCAATACAAGCATATCCGTCCTTTCCTATTGCGAGCAAAACAGTACTTCAACTGTGCATTCACCAGTGCCTTGCAAAGTTTCCTCAAATTGTTCCTGTATTTATCATCTGTAACTCGTGTAATACAGGCCAATATTTTGTTGATCATCATAACCATTTGTTCTACCCCCACGCTGACTCATTGTGCATGTTTCACAGATAAAAGCTCCCCCAGAACTCTTCGTACTGCAACATTTTGTGATAACCTAATCATAATTTGTATATGTAGGATAAAATATGAATTGCCTGGGATAATTCTTTGGCTGGAATTTGGATAATTTATTAAAATACATACGTTATGGATGGCCAAGAACTTGTCGCAGCCAAGCAATGAACAGCATGTTGCGTTAGTTTGACTTTTGTTGCTAGTTTAGTTACTATGAAACCTGGTACTTGAAGGAGTTGGAAATGCAAAAGGAAAACGGCACATAATTCTGTACTGAACATCAACAGCTATAAAATTAGAGAGGGAAAAAAAAAATGTTTATCTCCTTAAGCAGTCAGAATGAAAGCTGTGAAACGAGCAGAGCAGAGTCTGAAGGGAGATTCATTGGGAATATCACGTCCAATATCAAGCCAGGTACTGACAGAGAAAAAAATGAGGGAGAATGAAGATAAAAGAAAATCCTTTATTAAATATTCTTAGTCCAAAGCCATTGAGAGGTTCGGACTCCAATCTTAGTTTTATTAAGATGTTCAAGGAATATGGATCCAGCCCTCAAGACCGACATTTATTGTCTATCCCATTCTTCTGCACTGAATAGCTTGCTAGACAACCTCTGGGAGGCGATAAAAGATGGTGATGGGTGGGAGTTAATATTTCTGGTTAATGATCCGTCTTTAGACGAGGAAAATATAGTAAACAGGCTGCAAGATGGAGACACAAAAAGGGCCCCAACCCAAAATGTTTGTCCATTTCCTCTACAGTTGTTGCCTGACTTGCTAAATTCCTCCAGCACGTTGTGTTATGCTAGTAAACAGGAATGTTTACACTTGCAGCGATGGAAGAGAGAGAGACACAGAGAATAAAATAAATAGCTGTGACAGGTTAAAGATCACAAGAGGGCAAATGGGACAGATTAAGGATGATTAGGACATGGTGCTTGAGACTCATTAATCTATCTGCATGAGGTGTAAATAGGCTGAGGATAGGAGATGGAGAAGTAAGGAATCATGTTGGAACTGTGAAATAAGGATAGCAGCTGAATCGTGAGTGAAACACAAGCTGCTGGAGCATTTCAATGGTTCAGGCTGCCTCTGGGGAGAGAATGGGCAGGCAACATTCCTGAATAAGAAAGAATGCTGGGGGGTCAGTCAGCACCTGTCAAGGGAGAAAAAACAAATGACTGAAAACTGAATTTGGGCGGCATGGTGGTGTTGCAGTCGAGCTACTAGTGCCTTACAGTGTCAGAGACCTGGATTCGATCCTGACTATGGGTGCTTGTCTGTACGGAGTTTGTACGTTCTCCCCATGACCTGCATAGGTTTTCTCCAAGATCTTCGGTTTCCTCCCACGCTCCAAAGATGTACAGTTTTACTGGTTAATTGGCTTGGTATAAATGTAAAAGGATAGTGTTAATGTGCGGAGAACGCTGGTCGATGTGAACTCGGCGGGCCGAAGGGCCTTTTTCCACGCTGTATCTCCAAACTAAGCTAAACTAAATCAGATTGGCCAGGGGTTGGAAACCCCCCAAAAAAGCAGATGCTTTTAACCTGAAATAAAAATAGGAAAACGTGGAAAAGTCGAGCAGCGTCTGTGGGGAGCGAAATTGAGTTAATACATAAATACATAGTCAATAGGTGCAGGAGTAGGCCATTTGGCCATTCAATGTGATCGTAGCTGATCATCCACAATCAGTACCCCGTTCCTTCCTTCTCCCCATACCCCTTGATTCTGCTAGCCCTAAGAAATCTATCTAACTCTATTTTTAATACATCCAGTGAATCAGCCTCCACTGCCTTCTGAGGTAGAGAATTCCACAAATTCACAACTCTCTGTGTGAAAAAGATTTTCCTCATCTCAGTTCTAAATGGCCTACCCCTTATTCTTAAACTGTGGCCACTGGTTCTGGTCTAACCCCAACATCGGGTACATGTTTCCTGCATCTAGCTTGTCCAATCCCTTAATAATGTTATATGTTTCTATAAGATCCTCTCATCCTTCTAAATTCCAGTGAATACAAGCCCAGCCGCTCCATTCTTTCAACATATGACAGTCCAGCCATCCCGGGAATTAACCTTGTGAATCTGCGCTGCAATCCCTCAATAGCAAGAATGGCCTTCCTCAAATTAGGCGACCAAAACTGCACACATTACTCCAGGTGTGTTCTCACCAGGGCCCTGTACATCTGCAGAAGGACATCTTTGCTCCTATACTCAACTCCTCTCGTTATGAAGACCAACATGCCATTAGCTTTCTTCAAGATTCAAGATACATTTAATTGTCACATGTGCCAGATGGCACAGTGAAATGAAATTCCCATACAGCCATACAATAAAAAAAATTAATAAAGAACACACACTATAGAATTTGACATAAAACATCCCCACACAGCAGAATCAAAGTTTCCCACTGTGTGGGAAGGCACCAAAGTCAGTCTCTTCCTCCACTGTTCCCCGTGGTCAAGGCCTCCCCAAGCCCTCCGCAGTTGCAGCTACGGGCGGCCCGATGTCCAGGACCGCTCGCCGGGGTGATACAAGTCCGACGTCGGGGCTGCGGGACGTCCTCAGCGGCGTGGACACAGAGTCCGGAGTCGGAGTCGGCGGCTCCCAAAGTCCGTAGGCCGCGCCGGGTGGAGACTGCTGCTGGCGGCCCTCTGCAAGGCGCCCCAGGACTCCACGATGACGGTCAGCGCCGCCCGCGTTGGAAGCTCTCCGCACCAGAGCTCCACGATGTTGGAGCAACGGCCCAACGCTCCGGAGCTCCAAACGGCGACCCAGGTAGGCATCGCCCGCTCCGCGGTGACTCCAGCGCTGCGCCGCCGCTGTAGCAGCCCCGGTCCGGTTCCCGGTCCCCGGCAGGAAAGGCCGCTCCGATCCAGCTGGTAGGCCGCGAGGTGGGGGGCGAGGACGCGACGGAGAAATAGTCGCGTCCCCGCCAGGAAGAGACTGGGAAACGATTTCCCCCTTACCCTGCCCCCCTCCCCCACATAGAAAAGTTAAAGTTTCCCCCAACACAAAACTTTAGACTAACTAAAAAATAAAAATTAAAAAATTAAAAAATTAAAAAATTTAAAAAAATTAATTCACTGCCTGTTGTACCTGAATGCTTACTTTCAGTGATTGATTGATGTACTAGGACACCCAGGTCTCATTGTACTTCCCCTTTTCCTAACCTGACACTCAAATAATAATCTGCCTTCCCGTTCTCGCCTCCAAAGCGGATAAACTCACATTTATCCACATTATACTACATCTGCCATGCATTTGCCCACTCACCCAACCTGTCCAAGTCACTTTGCATCCTCTTCACTGTTCACACTGCCATCCAGCTTTGTGTCATCTGCAAATTTGCTAATGTTACTTTTAATTCCTTCATCTAAATCATTGATGTATATTGTAAATAGCTGCGGTCCCAGTACCGAGCCGTGCATCACTCCACTAGTCACAGCCTGCCATTCTGAAAGTGACCCGTTAATCCCTACTCTTTATTTTCTGTGTGCCAACCCATTTTCTATCCATATCAATACCCTACCCCCAATACCATGTGCTCTAATTTTGCCCACTAATCTCCTGTGTGGGATCTTATCAAAAGCTTTCTGAAAGTCCAGGTACACTAGGGGGCGCTGCACTGGCAGCAGCCTGTCGGCAGCGTGTCCGTTTTTTTTCAACTTTTTAAATTTTTTTAGTATGTTTAAAACTTTAGTATGTTTGTTTTTAATGTTTCTTTGTGTGTTATGTGTGGGGGGTGGTGTGGGGGGGTAAGGGGGAAACCGTTTCGGCCGCCTCTTCCATGGAGAGGCGATTTTTTCAGGTCGCCTCCCCCGTGGCCTAACAGCAAGGATCGGCGCGGACTTTCCCGGAGACGCGCCCGGAGCTTCAGCGGCGGGCACAGAGTGGACTCTCGGCGCGGAGCGGGTGAGACCTCGCTGGAGGGGAGCGCTCCGTTACGCTGGCCCGCGGCAGCCGGCAGCCTGAAGCCGCAGTCTGCAGAACTCCAGCTGGTGCGGCGTCTACAGCCCGGGATCCCTCGTGGAGGACCCGGGGGGAAGAAGAAGCTTCCACCGCCGGCCCGCGGCCGTCTTCTACCGCGGGTGCGGCATGGACTTACCATCTCCCCTGGAGGGGAGCTTCGACCGCCGGCCCTGCAGACTGCGGTGCTTCCGGCTGCGGCACGGCAGGTACTTTAAAACTTTGACCGCCGGCCTGCGGCCTACACCAGCCTGAAGCCGCGGTCTCTGGTTGGGAAGAGCCGATCCTGGACTCACCTTGACTTTGACTTTGTCCCTTACCATCTGGACGCCCGCAGCAACGGCTGTGGAGGGTGGTGGTCCCGACCACGGGGGAAAATGGAGGAGGACTGGCCAAGCTCTGTGCCTTCCACCACAGTGATGAATGCTGTGGTGGATGTTTGTGTAAATTTTTTATTGTGGTTGTGTTCTTTATTACTGTACCACTGCTGGCAACCCAAATTCCACCGGCCTTGGTTGTGTGGCAATTAAATTATATCTAATCTATCTAATCTACATCCACTGGATCTCTCTTGTCCATTTTACTTCCTTAATGATACGTGCCAATGAAGATTCACCAGGAGAGATAATAGACCAGAAATCCAACCTTCCTTCCTCCCACAAAGCCCACCTGATCTGCCAAGTACCCCCAAGCATCAATAACCTGGAGGTCTCAGCTAAGGAACAAAGCTTCAGTTTCAGAAGCCTTCAAAGAGAATAGCCACATCAATAATCAGAGGTAGCAGTGGAACTGTTCAACTTCTGCTGCTCTGGCAATAAATATATATGAAATACTTTCATCAATGTGCTCTTGAAATGAAAGTCATTGTGCAAAGATTATAGTTTTTTTTATCTGTCAAAAGAATCAGAACTGCATAATTTACAGTTAGCACTACATCTCCGCAGAGTTATTTCAACAGGTTAAATAGTCACAATTTTCAATTAATATCGTTCTAACCCAGCCTCTTTCTTTGCAAACCGACTATTCTGCTCTTCGGGTGCAAGACAACCTTATGAGAGCACAGGGGAAAATATGGTAGCACTGTTACCGAGTCACTGATTCCATCTTTTGCAATCTATTGAGACATTGTTTTATTGTGTTTGCGTGCTGGCTGTGCCAGTGAAGTGCGCATTTGGGAAAATCAGGGTTCATTGACCAACCTCAGGGCTCTCAGGCTTCACTGCGCACGTTCAGCATTCACCAGTGTTGCAGACTTATGATAGTAAACGCTGACAGTTTCATTGTCTGTGTAACTACAAATTCCTTGCCAGCTTTTTTTTTTAAATTAGACTCCTGCTGCTTATTGAAGAATTGAAAAACTTCCAAAAAAAAAGCCAAAGTATCTATTTCAAATTCCAGGGGACTAGCAATACTCCAGAATGATGAGCTAGTATTGTGTTGCTGAACAACATACACGAGAAATATTGTTCAATCAATTCTTGTGAATTACCATTTGAGCACAGGCTCTTTCTGTGCAGTTTAAGTCCTGGGCTGTTTGCATAATTAAAATAAGGCATTGAAAGTTAAGCCAACTTTCAGTCGTATCTCAGAGAGATTTTACAGATTAATAGAGTAAATTGGCCAGTTATCTCACTCTCCTTGCCTGCATTTTTAATTGTATGTTTTCAGTTCCTTAGGCATTTCCTGTACTCCTGGGTTGTTATCATCCTTTGATCAACATCCCTCAAATAAATAACATGACCATCATGACATTATTCTTTGTGGAATCTTGCAGTTTACAGATAATTCTGCAAGATTGTTCACAGGGTAAAAGTAAATAAACTTCAAAACCACCATAAAGCACATGGAGAGGCAAGGAACTACAGATGTTGGTTTTCAGAAATGATACAAAGTGCTGGAGTAACTCAGTGAGGTAGGCTGCACCTCTGGAGATCATGGATGGGTGATATTTCAGGCCAGGTCCCTTCTCCAGACTGAATGTAATGGGGGGAGGGTGGGGGGAGATAGCTGGAAGAGAGGTGGTGGTGGGAAGCCTCCACCAACCTCATCTACTATATCCATTGTTCCAGGTGCGGACTCTTATACATAGACGAGACCCAACATAAACTGGGTGATCATTTCGCTGAATACCTTCGCTCAGTCCTCCTGGGCCTACATGATCTTCCAGTTGACAAACACTTTATCTCCCCTTCCCATTCCCATACTGACTTTTCTGTCCTGGGCTTCCTCCATTGTCAGAGTGAGGTCAAATGCAAATTGGAGGAACAGTATCTCATACTTCGCTTGAGCAGCTTACAACCCAGCCATATGAATAGTGATTTCTCTAACTTCCAGTAACTCTTGCATCCCCTCTCTCTCCATCCCTCTCCCACTCTAGTCGTTGCACTAGTTTCACTGGTGTCCTGGTGAGGTTCATTGTTTGTATAACTCATGTTCACCTAGCCCACAGCTAACAGTAGACCATTTCCTTGATCATTGATACTTTTTTGCATATCTATAAATGTTCAATAACTCTCCATATCACCGTCTCATCTCTCGTTTTCCTTTCCCCTGACTGTTATTCGACCCAAAACATCACCTATTCCTTTCTCCAGAGATGCTGTCTGACCTGCTGAGTTAATCCAGCTCTTTATGTCTATCTTCTGGAGGTTAGACAAAGCCTGGCAAGTGGTAGGTGGATGCAGTTGAGGAGGTGGGGGAGTTGACTGGCAGATGGGTGGACAAAGGCCAGATATGGTAACATGACAAAAGGCAGTAAGATAAGGAGAGAAGAGGCGGAAGATGTGGACGGAATAAAGGGGATGCCAAAGAAAGGAAGGGGAGTGGGAAGGGAAAAGGGTTGTTATTGGTTAGATACCTAATATTGGAGAATTCAATGTTCATAATTGAAATACAAAATTATATATTTATGGAGACTATATAATGTGTAATTTATGGGTAACCAGATATTGGGTTATAAGCTACGCAAGCAGAATATGATGTGCTGCTCCTCCAGTCTGTGTGTGGCCTCACTGTGGCAGTGGAGGAGGCCCAGGACGGAAAGGTCCGTATGGCAATGGGGAGGGGGTTAGTTAATGGGAGATCCAGCACGTGGAGATATCTTGGGTTAATAAAGTAAATGGCTGTTTCTTCTTTCCTCTATATGAGGAGTTGAGAAAATAAGTGCGACCTCACAAGGTCAGGGTAATTGTCCCACTATTTCATCCATCCAGAACGTCTGTACCCCTCCAGTGCTAGAGAATCGTAGGAACTACCAAAGGCCATTTGATCCATTGTATCCATGTCAGCCAGAAAAGGACTTCAGATCAATCCTCTTCTCAACTCCTCCCATGGTCTTCAGGTTATGGCTCTTCAACATCTCATGGACATGTTTCTTCAATGTGTTGAGGGTTTCTTCCTCTGCTCTCTTATGCAATCAGTTACTGAACTCCAAGTTCCAAATCCCTACTGCTCGGGTGAAAACATTTCCATAACTCCCTGTTAATGCTTCTATCACTTCATTTAAATGTATTTCCAAAACTGCTAAAGGACTGCAGGCTCCTAGCTCTGCTGCTCTTCTGGAAGACTGTTCATAGAAACATAGAAACATAGAAAATAGGTGCAGGAGTAGGCCATTCGGCCCTTCGAGCCTGCACTGCCATTCAATATGATCATGGCTGATCATCCAACTCAGTATCCTGTACCTGCTTTCTCTCCATACCCCCTGATCCCTCTAGCCACAAGAGCCACATCTAACTCCCTCTTAAATATAGTCAATGAACTGGCCTCAACTACATTCTGTGGCAGAGAATTCAAGAGATTCACCATTCTCTGTGTAAAAAATGTTTTTCTCATCTCAGTCCTAAAAGATTTCCCCTTTATTCTTAAACTGTGACCCCTTGTTCTGGACTTCCCCAACATCGGGAACAATCTTCCTGCATCTAGCCTGTCCAACCCCTTAAAAATGTTGTAAGTTTCTATAAGATCCCCCCTCAATCTAGCGAGGACAAGCCGTTCCGTTTGATTATTATAGAACTTGCTTATGTTAATCCCAAATATACACATTGCTGGTTTGAACGTAGAGTCTGTAAATTTATTAGGAATACAAATAGGCAAACGTATCCGGAAGGATCTTGTTTTGCATATTGTCTCATAGATCTCAGGCACAGTTTAGGAACATGCCGAGTGAAAAATTATTTACCTTCCAAGGTTTTGCAATAAAAAACTCAAATCTACCCAACTGTTTGCATGGCAGTTCCAGACATCATGAACAAACCATATCTGTGACCACTGTGGAATTTTTCTCAGGGACATGATAAATGGGCTCTGTCACTTTTTTGCGCCGAGGTATTATTTGCAAATGGAGGTAGTGTACTGACAGTTTAAGATGTTCACTTGAATATACCTAGTTATCCATAAATTACACATTCATAATGCTCATTATATAGTCTCCATAAATATGTGATTTAGAACTTGTTGAGTTATTACAAGATGCATAAAAATGACTATAAAGTTTGCTTAGCACGGTTGTTGGATGGATTAATGACTCTCACTACCTGATTAATGGTCCCTGTCTGACACCTTTCTCAAACCTCCCCATATGCCATAAATCCACACTAACTGCTTAGCTCAATATTTTATATTCACCATATTGGACAGATTAGAACAGTGGGAGTCTTGATTTAAAAACAAGGTTTTACTATTTTCCTTGAACTGATGCTCTATCAATATATAAGTTTCTATCCACGATTCAGGTTCAAACTTTAGTTTGCACATCATTGGGCTAAGTTTTCATTCATTAAATATTCACATAAATATTATCTGATGGGAACTTCTCACTGCTGGATGAAACACAATTCCTAAACAACATGTTAATGAGGTGTGTAGGAAGGAACTGCGGATGTTGGTTTAAACCAAAGATAGACAAAAAAAAGCTGGAGTAACTCAGCCGGTCAGACAGCAGCTCTGGAGTAAATAAATAAATAAGGGTCTCAACCCGAAACTTCACCTATTCCTTTTCTCCATAGATGCTGTCTGACCCACTGAGTTACTCCAATTTTTGGTGTCCGTATTAGCGAGGTAATTTTCTTTACTAATATAAAGCACTATTTTATCAACATGAACTTTTGAACACTAAAATCTATTTTAAATGATATGGTAATGAGTAGTTCAACGTTAAACTTCAATTTTCCAATGGGCATGTTTTTGTCTCTGGTTTATTCGGTTAAGTTTTGTGTTTGGCTTTCAAATTTTGTCCTTTTATAATCATTTAAGGAAAGGTTAGAAATCCAATTAAATTATTTTATGTTTCAGTTTGTACTGAGCAAAATTGATCTATCGCACACATATATCTATTAAATTCTATGATCTGTAGTTAATGACAATACAGGAAAACATATGAAAGCTAAGCAGATGTAGGCCAGTAATTCCTTGAGCATTCTTTGCCATTTAATATGATTGTGGCTGTTAGTGTCAGCTACAGTTCTTAACTATAATTCAGAAGGGATGTAGGTTTAGAACTTGAACCAGCTCAAATTGTTTTATTCTATGTTAATTATGTTGGGAATAGAGTGCATTAAGCTATTAACTATATAAGCTAAATATATTATACCCTGCATTGTCAGGTTAATATGAATGCGAGTTAACAAGGAATGGCCGGATGCTTAACCAAAGAAAGAGATTCAAAAGGCAGAACAAGAGGATCAATAGTTCAGCAATGGTTGTTCAAGATGTGTCAGTCAGCTTTATGAATGTTCATTGTGTTTGACCCTTGAGAATCAGAGCCATGGATGATATAAAAGGTAGATAGATGATAGGTATATAGGTGACAAACTGCAAGTCATCAGATACGTGGAACATGAAAAACTGATACTGTTGAGACAGCGAGGGCCTTCTTTCCATTCAGCGTTTGATTATCATTATGGAGATAATGTGGATTGGGGAATCCAAAACTCTCCTGTCCATCAGCCAAAGCCACTTAAGACCATATTGGTAGATAGACACAAAAATGTTGGATTAACTCAGGGGGTCAGGCAGCATCTCTGGAGAAAAAGGAATAGGTGACGTTTCAGGTCAAGTCCCTTCTTCAGACTGAGAGTCAGGGGAGAGGGAGATGAGAGATTTAGACGGTATATTGAACAAATGAATGAAAGATATACAAAAAGATCAATGAAATGTGGAGCCCACAATAGTCCATTGTTGGCTGTGGGGAAGGTGATAACGAGTGATACAAACAGTGAAACTTGGCAGGACGACAATGAAACTAGTACAACGACTAAGGTGGAGGAGGGATGGAGAGAGACGGGCTGCAAGGTTTACTTGAAGTTAGATAAACCAATATTCATACTGCTGGGTTGTAAGCTGCCCAAGCTGGCTCTATGATGATATTAGGATCTGCTAACTGTCAATCATTCATCTCTTTCCTTAACTGTGCATGAAAATCTGAGCATTCTAACAATTTGGGGACTATCGCCAGGGAATCTCCCTCGCATGCTACATCAGATGAATAAACACTGGTTATTTCTGTATCTGCAGATTCCGATTGGAATTTGTTCCACATCAATGACTAACCATTTACATCAACTCCAGTTTTACAGCCTGCCTTCACGTTATATGTTATCCAACAATTTAATTATTTCCACAGGTGAAAGTAAACCTCTCAGCAGTTCTAGCATTTTCTGTTTTTATTTCAGATTTCCAGATTCTGCAGTGTTATTTTTTAATCTAATTATCTCTTTCTTAGATAGATTCATCCACAACCTTGTGGAATATAGAATTCCATCGACTGACAACCCTCTGAAAGAAAAGAGTTATTTTTATCTCAATACTAAACAGTCAGTTTCATATCCTCAGGCTATTCCGACAGGTAAAATATCTCCGCTGCAGCTATTCTGTCAACTTCTTTCAGATTGTTATGTTTCAACAAGATCATTTTTTTCCCTAAACTTCATAACGTAAAGGTATATCCTGCTCAATTTCTCTCACAGGGCAGCCTCTCATCTAAGAAACCAATCTAGGGAATCTTTCTTCCATTCCCTCTAAAGCAGGTACATCCTTCAATAGGGATACCAATATTTGTGCTTTTGTTAAATTGTTTAATTATGAAAAATATGGGCTTTAGCATGCTTCTTTAGTTTAGTTTATCCTTTACAAATCCAGCACAGAAATAGGCCCTTCGGCCCACCGAGTCTGAGTCGACCAGCGATCCCCGCACACTAACAAACGAGGGACAATTTGCAATTTTACCAAAGCCAATTAACCTACAAACCTGTATGTCTTTGGAGTGTGGGAGGAAACCAGAGCACCCGGAGAAAACCCACGCAGGTCACGGGGAGAATGTACAAATTTCGTGCAGACAGCACCCGTAGTCAGGATCGAACCCGAGTCTCTAATGATGTAAGGCAGCAACTCTACCGCTGCGCCACTGTGCCGCTTCTATCGACATCTCATACTCTACTACAATCCATGCTTGGGCGGTAAAATGCAGGCAAGTTCAAATCTATCCTTCTGTACTCACTCTGTACTCACTCCCACATTCTCCCTTTTTTATGCCTCGCTGTACTGTGTTTTAAGACTAAGGGTTAAGCTATAACTAACTCTTCTTGGTTAAAGCTTTCCCTACACCAGTCATAGGTTTAATAACTTAAATGACTTAAATGTTAATAAAAAAGTTCAGCAGCTAATAAAAGACTGATACATTGATTCAAGGAGCAGTCCTGGAGGAGATAGTTGAGGAATGCCCTAGTGATGGCGCTGCTTGTGGTAGATGGCTGGGAAACCCTTCTGAGACTCATTGCTGTATTTGTCACCTTTCTTGAAGGTGGTCATGTTGATAGCATCTCTGAGGCCCATTGGCATGTTCTCCTCTTCTCAGTGAGATTGTGGGTTTATGATTTGAGCACTTTATCATTCAGTTTTAGAACTTAACATGGATACAACCTACCACTGAGGCATTGTTGCTTCTGTGTGAGGATATTGCTGCTTTAATTTCTCGCTGATTGGGAATATGGACCAAGTAGCCTGCTAGGTTTGGAGTTGACAATGGCCACATCAGTAATAGTTACAGTTGAGAAGGTCTTCAATGTGACACATTCCTGCAGCTGAAGAGATGTGGCCAGAATCGCTGTGTGCATTCCATTCATCCAGAGGCAATATACACACCAATTCACTGCATGACTCGGAAAATACAGGAAGCAGTACCCACAAGCAGTATTCTTGGTCTTATCAGCATGTCCCCAACAACTCTCACCAACGTCCACAGATGAGCCGTAAAAAAGCATTTTATTGAGATGCATCACAGCAGGGATTGGGATCAGTTCCATCCATGACTGCACAAAATTGCAGAGAACTATGGACGCAGCCCAGATCATCATGCAAACCAACCTCCCTTCCATTGACTCCCTCAGCAAGGCCACCAGCACAATCAAGGATGAGTCTCACCCCGGATACTTCCTCTTCTCCCCTCTCCCATCAGGCAAAAGGTACAGAAGTGTGAAAATGCACATGTCCAGATTCAGGGACAGTTTCATCCCAGTTGTTATCAGGCAAGTGAACCGTCCAAACACTAACTTGAGTGCAGTCCTGACCTGCCTCATTGCAGGCACTTGGAGTATCATTAATTGGACTTTACTGGACGTCATCTTGTGCTCCACATTATTGCCTTTATCCTGCATCTGTACACTGTGGACAGCTTGATTGTAATCATGTATAGTCTTTCTGCTTACTGGATAGCATGCAGCAAAAAAGCTTTTCACTCTACTCCGGTACATGTGAGAATAAACTAAACTAAAACTAATCTCACTGAATCTATTGATTCCATCAACTGGGACTGAGAAACACTGTCCTGAAATTTGGCTACCCACCAAAATTAATTTCCATGTTACATTTGCTTCTTGATGGTCCCCGAGCCATAAAAGCCTTCCATGAGGACTAAGTAACCATTTGAAGATCTGTAAACTGCTGAGAAATGGGAATAATGTGTAGTTTCAAAATGGCTTTGAAGTATGAAGTCTCAGAATCTTTTATGTAAATTACAAGGATTTCCATTTTGTTCCATTTGGGAATACGTTTCTTTGTATCTTTTGATGCTTGTGTTTGTGCTCACACACTAAGCTCTAAGTCACCATTAACTCATGTACCCAATCATACAAAAGGATGGGCTTTACATTCAACATCTGCAAGATAAATGTCCTCAACCAAGATACTCCTGCTGTACAAGCTGAAAATTGTGAAACCCTGAAAAACACAAAGCTTATCTCATATCTTGGCAGCAGCATCTTAGTGATGACAGACATCAATGCTAAAATTGACAATCACCTTCAATGGGCCGTCATGATCTTTGGTCAATTTAGTGAAAAGTACAGTATGTGAAGATCAAGGCTTCAAATCTTGCACCAAATGAATGGCACACCATGGAGTAGTAATCCCTCCCATATGCTTCTGAGAGCCAGACTACCCGCAGCAGGCACCTCAAGGTATTGAAGAGATGCCACCAACACTCTCTGTTAATAAATCCTCCAAATCTACTGGAAGGAGAGGTGAGTCATTATGAACATCCATCCTCAACATTGTGCCCTTCATCACACTCAGTCAGGTTCATTGGACAGACTGTGCGGTTTCCGTGCCGATAACCAGACTCTTGAAATAGCTGTGCTATTCTGAGCACTGTTAATGGAAAAGATTACCATGTGAACTGAAGGAAGGATTCAAGAATGTACTGCAACTATCATTCAAAGAATGTAAATGCTGACTCCGCAGAAACCTTGGTCCATGACCATGCAAAATGGGGAAGTAGCATTTAAGATGGTATTTCGAACATCAAGTATATGCATTAAATGTATACAAAAACCCTGCTGAAATGGCGGAAGGAATAGACCACCTCATTAAACTATTCCCCTGCCTGTTTCAGCTATGGAAGGCTCTATGATGCCTACACTGCCCGAACTGTCAATTCAAAATTAAAGAGGAATCAAGTCATCCTTGAGGACAAACTGCTTAAGAAGGATATTGTGTAGGAAGGAACTGATCACCCTGAAGAAGGGTCTTGACCCAAAATGTCACCCATTCCTTCTCTCCAGAGATGCAGCCTGTCCCGTTGAGTTACTCCCGCATTTTGCGTCTATCTTAAGAAGGATATTGATGGTTTCTATACTTCATTAATATTACATTTCTGTATTACTGCCTTCAAAACACAAGATGGAATGTAATATGAATCATTTATCATTATACATACCTCAGGCACAAATGCTGAATGTCAAAATCTATGTCATTCTGGAATTGTTCACATCCCATTTATTTCAATATTCCACAATTATTCAAAAATATAATCTAAGAATTTATTGAGGACATTTTAATTTGGATATAAATCTATAGCTCGATAATAGCAAAACAAAATGCTGGAGGAACTCAGCTGGTGAGGCAGCATCCCATCTGAATAGTGCACTTTATGTTTTGCTCAAAATTCCAGCATCTGCAACTTCTGGTGTCTTCAGCTCGACAATAGTTTGTGATAACATAACTCCTTTTCCAATTATTTCACAGGTTCCACTGATGTCTACTTAAAATGGTGTTTGGCAATTTCAATAAACATACACATTCCAACAGCATTCAAAATCTTCTGCATGCGACAGAATAATGTTCTTTTACTTTGCACATCTAAGAATGACAAATAAAATCTTTTGCTTTCAACTACATTAGAACCACCTGTATGTGCAGATAAAATGTTTCTCCTGCACTAGAAACCGTAATTATTCATGGAGAAAAATCTGTTTCAAATTGGGTCCTAACACCTAAATGAAAGTGGACATTGAATAACAGATTGCTGATATTAATAGACATTCTACATCTGTGGTACTCTGCCATGCACACTGAAATACCACCCTCAAAGAACTTCAAATGAAAGATATAAGGTACGTCTTCACATGCCTTGAATTCTGCATGGGTGAAAAATTGTTCTGTTTCCACTACATTGTTTAATTTAGTTTAGTTTAATATAGTTTAGTTTAGAGATCTAAGAATCTATAGGTGGAATTGCTGACTTACAGCGCCAGAGACCCGGGTTCGATCCTGACTACTGGTGTTGTCTATATGGAGTTTGTACATTCTCCCCGTGACTACGTGCGTTTCCCTGGATGCTCCGGTTTCCTCCCACATTCCAAAGACGGTTTGTAGGTTAATTTGGTTTTGGTAAGAATTGTAAATTGTAAATTTTAAAAAGAAATGGTGTCAGGATCTGGTAAAGGGGGATGAAAAATACGAAGTTGGTATATCCCTTTTTGCGCGGTTTTTATAATAGAGCTTGTGTTTCTTTATCTTTCTTTCCTTTCTATGGCCTATTTCTTAACTTTTTTCCCTAATTCTTTGTTTAATGGGTTTTTCTTTTTGATCACTCTTTCACACTAACATGACTTCCCTGGATGCTCCGGTTTGACTCCGGTTAAACTTGACTTGACTTGACTTGACTTGACTCTCTCTCACTTTATTTACTTTCTTTATTTCTATCTTTCCTTAAAGCTTAAAAAATGAAGTGGTACAATAAATGTAATAAGATATATGTTGCTTGTACTACTGTAACTTATTGTACTTCTAATAAATTAAAAAAAAAAAAAAAAAAAAAAAAATTGTAAATTGTGTATAGGATAGTGCTAGTGTACAGTGATCACTAGTCGGCGCAGACTCGATGGGCCAAAGGGCTCGTTTCTGTGCTGTATCTCTAAACTAAACTAAAAACTAAAAAGATAGAGCATGGAAACAAGCCCTCCGGCCCACCGAGTCAACTCCAAACATTGATTACCTGTTCATACTAGTTCTATGTCATCCCACTTTCTCAATCACTCCTTACACACAAAGGGCAATATTTGTTTACAGAGGCCAATTAACCTACAAATGCTCATGTCTTTGGGATATGGGAGGAAATCAGAGCACCAAGAGGAATCCCACCTGGTCACAGGGAAAGAATGCAAACTGCACACAGACAGCATCCGAGGTCAGGATCAAACCAGGTCTCTGGTGCAGTGAAGCAGCAGCTTTACCAGCTGTGCCTCCCTGCTGCCCCAAAGAGTCTGCACTGACAAACATATTTAATCAGGAACAACTAGTAAATGTTATTCCTTTCAGCTGCTCTTCTCCACCTTCCTTCCAACATGTATGTATGACTCAGCTATTTGCCAATAACACTAAGGGCACCAGAAGCTTACAATGCTATCCTCAATAGTTTTACCATTTGAGGTTAATTCACTCCATTGTTGTCCACTGGAGTCTTTTTGTTATAACCATCATTGACAACCAGCTTAAATCTAGTAAAATGATTTACCTGAAACCCATAAAAGCAAAAATAAGACGCAGATACTTGAAATCTGAAGCAAAAACAAAATGGTGGAAATACCCAGCAAGGCAGTCAGCATCTCAAAAATGGAATTGGTCAAAATTGGGAATGACTGGAAATCAAATATATTTTACATGTGAGGAGAACAAAATTTCGTTTGAATCCCTTGGGGTTCAAATGACAAATAAAATTGTATTGTATTGTATTGTATTGTATAAACTGTGAGTTAAACACGTGTGTAACTCAGTGGGTTAGGCAGCATGTCTGGAAGGAATCAACAGGCAAATTTTCAGGTTGGGCCCCTACTTCAGACTGGAAATTGTGAGATGGTGGAGAATAAGGGGAGCTGGATGTCACAGGTGGTGGGATCCCCAGCTAGGAGAAGAAGACAGTATTAAGTTCAACAATCTCGATAAGGCTGTGTTCTCAGCCCCCTTCTTTACTCCTTATACACCCACAATTGTGCTGCCATGTACAAATCTAATTCCATTTTCAAATTCGCAGACAACACAACCGTTGTGAGCCGGATACCAAATAATGATGAGATGGAGTACAGGAAGGAGATCGAGAAAGGTCGAGGCAACAACCTTTCTCTCAATGTCAGCAAGACAAAGGAGATAGTGGTCGACTTCAGGAAGCAAAGCAGTACACATGCCCCAGTTTGCATTTACAGTGACAAAGTAGAGATGGAGTCAATATCATCAACAACTTCTCCTGGGCCACCCATAATGAAGCAACAACCAAGAGAGCACACCAACACCTCTACTTCCTTAGAAGGCTTAGGATGTTTGGCATGTCCTCAACAACTCTCATTAACCTCTGCAGGTGCACCATAGAAATCATCTTATCAGGATGCATCACAGCTTGGTTTGGGATCAGCTCCATCCAAGACCGCAAGAAATACAGCAAATTGAGGACACAGGCCAGACCAGCACACAAACCAACCTCCCTTCCATTGAATCCATTTGTACCTCACGTTGCCTCGGCAAGGCCAGCATCATAATCAAGGATGAGTCATACCCTGGACACTCCATCTTCTCCCCTCTCCCACCAGGCAAAAGGTATAGAAGTATGTAAACGCACATCTCCAGATTCTGGGACAGTTTCTTCCCAGCTGGTATCAAGCAACTAAAGCATCCTACCACAACAAGAGAACCTACTAGCTACCTCATCAGTGAACGTTGGACAATCCTTGATCGGACTTTGCTGACTTTACCTTGCATTAAATGTTAATATCTTAATTTTTTCTAATCTATTACCTCTACGGAGATGCAATTTTTTCCGTGTCATATCTCCGTCTGCAATGCGGCCTAACATTGAGGAGTTGGCGGCCTTTGCTGGAGACCGATATCAAGAGCTCCACCGTGGGTGCCTACGGGACTTTAACATCGTGGAGCCTGCGATCCCTTTGCCAGGGATCGACCTCGGAGCTGCAACCATGGGTGCTTGCGGACTTTAACATTACAGAGCCCGAGGTCTCTGGTCAGAGGCCAACTTTGGGAACTTCAAGCCGCGGAAGTTTCAACCGCCCCGACGCGGGAGTTTCGATCACCCCGACGCGGGAGCTTTGATCGCCCCGACGGATGGTTTGACTACCCCAACTGCAGGAGAATAAAGAGGAAGAAGATTGGACTTTTTTGCCTTCCTTCACAGTGGGGAAGTTTATGTTAACTTTTATGTAGTTTTGTGTCTTGTTGCTTTTTTTCCCGTATGGCTGTATGGTAATTCACATATCACTGTACCTTAATTGGTACATGTGACAATAAAAGACGTTTCAAACATTTGATGTATCTATATATTGTAAAGGGCTCAATTGTAATCATGTATTGTCTTTCTGCTGACTGGATAGGATATGGAGAGGGTCGAGAGGCGGTTTATAAGAATGATCCTAGGAATGAGTCGATTAACATATGTTGAGCATTTGACGGCACCGGGCCTGTACTTGCTGGAATTTAGAAGAATGAGGGGGGACCTCATTGAAATGCACAGAATAGTGAAAGGCTTGGATAGAGTGGATGTGGAGTGGATTTTTCCACTAGTGGGAGAGTCCAGGTCTAGAGGTCATAGCCTCAGAATTAAAGGGTGTTCTTTTAGGAAGGGGATTAGGTGGAATTTCCTTGGTCAGACGGTGGTGAATCTGTGGAATTCTTTGCCACAGAAAGCTGTGGAGGCCAAGTCAGTGGATATATTTAAGGCAGAGATAGACAGATTCTTCATTAGTACGGGTGGCAGAGGTTATGAGGAGAAGGCAGGAGAATGGGGTTAGGAGGGAGAGATAGATCAGCCATGATTGAATGGCGTAGACTTGATGGGCCGAATGGTTTAATTCTGCTCCTATTACTTATGATCACAGACCCGCTGAGTTCCCCCAGCAGTTTGTTTTTAGTGTAAGAAGGAACTGCAAATGCTAATTTTAACCGAAGATAGACACAAAAAGCTGGAGTAACTCAGCAGGACAGGCAGCATCTCTGGAGAGAAGAAATGGGTGACATTTTGTGTCTGAAGAAGGGTCTCGACCCGAAACGTCACTCATTCCTTCTCTCAAGAGATGCTGCCTGTCCCGCTGAGTTACTCTAGCTTTTTGTGTCTACAGTTTGTTTTTAGTCCTACATTTCAGCACCTGTGGTCTCTTGTGTCTCCTAACCAGGCAACATTTTTTGTAATAATATGTTTCATTTTATGAATGTACAAAGCTCAGAATTTGAACGTAATAGTTGCTGCTGAATTTATATAAAACCGAATGAATAATTAAGTAAAGTGAAATCAAATTATAATCTTATGGGGAATCAGCATTTGTGCAACAAAAAAATAAAAATTCAGTTAGAGTAGGCAAGAACTAAACACAACAAAGATCTATTAAACACAAACACACAACATAAAGAGTAGTTTCTTGGCTATCTTAATTACATTGCAGCAAATAAATTATTCTGTTAACTTGATAGAACTGGGTGACATTCATTTGTGATCAGTATGAAAAGAATCACAAACAACCTTGCAGATATATGTAGAGAAAAACCTCTCACTGAATAACTAATGTTGTATAATCTTATTACAAAACAATGGGGGGGGGGGGCAATTTTGTAGAAACTGGAGTTGGAAGCCTGATGCCAAGCAAAAGAGACCAGCAAAGCACAGATCTGAGCTGAAATTGCTGAATCTAAATCAAGCAGTACTTCAATAAGAACCCTAATCCTCAACGGCCACTGGCAAAGTTAATTGAGGCACTAGACGGTTTTTGTCAGACATCTATTGCTGTCCATCGGCCATTCAACGTGGCGTCTCCACAAACATAGAGTGATCCATCAGAACAATGTCTGATGGGTGCAAAAGGTGGAACACAGGCACTTGTTACTTCAACAAGCAATTCCTCATATACAAACTTCACTTTTAGCTGTGATAGTGTGGAGATTTTAGGATTCAACCTTGCCTTTGGCTAACATACTTTCATTCAAAAAAGGGAGGAAGAGAAGGCAAGAAAGTTGGCTTAACATCTGTTATAAGGAAAATTGCAGTAGTTATGTTCCTTGGTAGAGATTACGACTTTGGCTTACTACATAAGGGTAAGAATCTATCCAATTAAGTCCAGAGATTAGGTTATATTTTACTCTTTCTCAAAAGGTCATGAGTGTCAAGGTGTGGTAGAAATAGAGTCTTTGAATCTGCTTAAGGTGAAGCTAGATACTTTATAAGCCAGGGTTTGAAAGGTTAGCACTGAAGTAAGGACGTAGAATGAGTTACCAGTCAGTTTAACCACGATTTTATTAAATAGCAGAGTAGGCTTGAGGGGCAAGTGGACGGCCTTAATACTTGTGTTCATATTCCCAAGGTCCAAACATTTATACTGTGGTGTTACAAAAAACTCCTGGTTTAATTGTAAGCCTTTGAGTTATTACATGGTCACCATCATAAAGCTGCTGGACCATGGCTTCTGGCCTTTTCATTTCACATTGAATGCTATGAAAGATCTTTTACAACATACATTATAAGATAAGTTTTAATCTACAATTTGATAATATGATCAGTTTTAATCTGCAATTTGAGAGGGAGAAGGGAAAATCGAAAGTGTCAGTATTACAGTTGAACAAAGGGGACTATGGTGCCATGAGGGAGGAGCTGGCCAAGGTTGACTGGAAAGATACCCTAGCAGGGATGACAGCGGAAACACAATGGCAGGTATTTCTGGGAATAATACAGAAGGTGCAGGATCAGTTCATTCCAAAGAGAAAAAAAGATTCCAAGGGGAGTAAAAGGCGACTGTGGCTGACAAGGGAAGTCAAGAACAGTATAAAAATAAAAGAGAAGAAAAGTAGCATAGCAAAGATGAGTGGGAAGCCAGAGGATTGGGAACAACTACAGAAGATAACTAAAAAGACAATACGGGGGGAAAAGATGAGGTACAAAGGTAAGCTAGCCAAAAATATAAAGGATGATGGTAAAAACTTCTTTAGGTATGTGAAGAGGAAAAAAAAAATTAAGACTAAAGTTGGACCCTTGAATACTGAAACAGGTGAATTTATTATGGGGAACAAGGAAATGGCAGACGAGTTGAACAGGTACTTTGGATCCGTCTTCACAAACAATCTCCCTGATGTACTAGTGGCCAGAGGATCTAGGGTGACAGAGGAACTGAAGGAAATTCACATTAGGCAGGAAAAGGTGTTGGGTAGACTGATGGGACTGAAGGCTGATAAATCCCCAGAGCCTGATGATCTGCATCCCAGGGTACTTAAGGAAGTGGCTCTAGAAATTATGGATGCGTTAGTGATCATTTTCTAATGTTCAATAGATTCAGGATCAGTTTTTGTGGATTGGAGGATAGCTAAAGTTATCCCACTATTTAAGAAATGCGAGAGAGAGAAAACAGGGAATTATAGACCAGTTAGCCTGACATCGATGGTGGGGAAGCTGCTGGAGTCAATCATAAAAGATGAAATAGCGGCACATTTGGATAGCAGTGACAGGATCAGTCCGAGTCAGCATGGATTTACGAATGGGAAATCATGCTTGACTAATCTTCTGGAATTTATTGAGGATGTAACTAGGAAAATTGGCAAGGGAGAGCCAGTAGATGTAGTGTACCTGGACTTCCAGAAAGCATTTGATAAGGTACCACATAGGAGATTAGTGGGCAAAATTAGAGTACATGGTATTGGGGGTAGAGTGGTGACATGGATAGAAAATTGGTTGGCAGAAAGGAAACAAAGAGTAGGGATTAACGGTCCCTTTCAGAATGACAGGCAGTGACTAGTGGGGTACCGCAAGGCTCGGTGCTGGGCCCGCAGCTATTTACAATATACATTAATGATTTAGATGAAGAGATTAATAGTAACATTAGCAAATTTGCAGATGACACAAAGCTGAGTGGCAGTGTGAACTGTGAGGAGGATGCTATGAGGATGCAGGATGACTTGGACAGGTTGGGTGAATGGGCAGATGAATGGCAGATGCAGTTTAATGTGGATTAATGTGAGGTTATCCACTTTGCTGGCAAAAACAGGAAGGCAGACTATTATCTGAATGATGTCAAGTTGGAAAACGGGGATGTACAACAAGATCTGGGTGTCCTTGTACGTCAGTCATTGAAAGTAAGCATGCATGTACAGCAGACAGTGAAGAAAGCTAATGGCATGTTAGCCTTCATAACAAGAGGAGTTGAGTATTGGAGCAAAGAGGTCCTTCTGCAGTTGTACAGGGCCCTAGTGAGACCACACCTGGAGTATTGTGTGCAGTTTTGGTCCCCTAATTTGAGGAAGGACATTCTTGCTATTGAGGGAGTGCAGCGTAGGTTCACAAGGTTAATTCCCGGATAGCGGATTTGTCATATGTTGACAGAATGGAGCGGCTAGGCTTGTATACTCTGGAATTTAGAAGGATGAGAGGGTATCTTATTGAAACATATAAGGTTATTAAGGGATTGGACATGCTAGAGGCAGGAAACTCGTTCCCGATGTTGGGAGGGGGGGGGGGTCCAGAACCAGGGGCCACAGTTTAAGAATAGGAAGTAAGCCATTTCGAACGGAGATGAGGAAAAACTTTTTCACCCAGAGAGTTTTGACTGTGTGGAATTCTCTGCCTCAAAAGTCAGTGGAGGCCAAATCTCGGGATGCTTTCAAGAGAGAGTTAGATAGAGCTCTTAAGGAAAGCGGAGTCAGGGGATATGGCGAGAAGGCAGGAACGGGGTACTGATTGTGGATGATCTGCCATTATCATTTTGAATGGCGGTGCTGGCTCGAAGTGCCGAATGGCCTACTCCTGCACCAATTTGTCTATCGTCTATTGTCAATAACTTATTTTTTACCGTTATTTATAAACATGTCATCAACAATTTTGCCTTTGTCTGAAGATAATGTGCTTTCCAGACGCATTCCTGAGACATGGAAACAAAAGTCGAAGTTGATATTCCTTTGCTATACTGGAGTTATAGTATTGGGGTTATTCATTTGGGTTCATTATATAGAATCTGTGTGCATTGTCTACAGGCAAGTTGTGCTGCTGCAAGTAAGAATTTCATTGTTTCATTGGTGCATATGACAATTAAATTATTCTCCTCATACTTAAATAAAACCAATGACAAAGGACCAATGTGCTGAGCAGAGGACTAAATGCACTTCACATCTGGTCCCTTTGCTTTACAGTGAAGATGGTTTAAGCAGTATAACCCTATTCATTTGAATGAAGTTAACAACACAGAATTTAAAAGGTATGTGCAAATGAGATTTATTTGACAATACTATAACATCTATAATTTGCTCCCAACTATCTCACTTTGCAGATGGTACACGACTGTGGAGAGTGAGCTAAACCAACCACCCCCACCCCGCCCACCCCACACACATATCTCACTCAGGTTAGTGTGGACAGGTGAACAACAAGTTTAGGCAATGGGCAGATCAAACATGATCTAGCCATTATCACATTAGTTGTGTGCACGCATGTAACTGTGTTTCCTACATTACAATGGTAACTGTTCCTCACAAATACACACCATTGGATGTTAATGTTTCAGATGAAAGGTAATATAAGAATGCAAATGTTTTTGTTCCCTTTCCTTGAAATTTGCTCAGTTTATGGGTGCTACGCTTGCCTTTATTTGTCAAAGCATTGAAAATAACAGCTGGTATGCCATGTTAAAGTTGTACAAGGAAGGCCGTTATTCAGCTGGAAAGGTACAGAAAAGATTCACAAGGATGTTGCAGGGACTGGTGGGCTTGATTATAAGGAAAGACTAGATAGGCTGAGTCTTTCTTTCCCATACAGTGTAAGATGCTGAGGGGTGACCTTATGAAGGTATACAAGTCCATAAGGGGCATAAATCAGGTGAATGGCCACAGTTTTTTATCCCCAGGGCAGGGGAGTCCAAAATAGAGAGCATAGTTTTAAAGTGAGAAGAGAAAGATTTAAAGAGGGCCTGGAGGTCACTTTTTTCAGTCAGAGGGTGATGGCTATGTGGAACGAGTTGCCAAAAGAAGTGGTAGAAGTGGTTAAAATTACAACATTTAAAATAATTTGGATGGGTTCACAGATAGCAAAGGTTTTGAGGGTTATGGATCAAATGTATGCAAAGGAGATAAGTTGTGCTAAAAGGCCTGTCTATGCTGTATAACTATGACTCAGCTTCGATGGGATTACAATGACCTAATGATATAATGAAATCATAATTTTGTTAAATGCATGCAGTATTAAAGTAACATAGAATTTTACAATTGATTTTGAGTACTTTAAGTTCTTAATTCTTTCAAATAACTTATTTATACAGATTAGTATCTGACTAAATCAAAATGGTCCCAACCCAAAATGGCATCTGTCTGCTTCCCTCCACATTTATTGCCTGACCAGCTGAGTTCCTCCAGCAGTTTATTTTTCAGTTGATATTCCAGCAGCTGCAAACTCTTGTGACTTCATGTAGATTTTACTGGCTTTTTTATCTATGGCTTCAGAAGACATTAAAATTATTTTGTTTAATGTACTTTCATCCCATCTAACTGTACGGGTCCTCTTTTAAGGAAATAAAATGTCCTTAATTGGTCGAGAAATTAAGTAAGACAATTTGTCAAAGAATTTAGTTTCATGAATTAAGAGGTAGGGAGGATGCCAAGTAAAAAAATATATCTGAGCTGACATTTCGGGTCGGGACTCTTCTTCAGACTTCATATTCAGCCTGAAGAAGGGTCCTGACCCGAAACGTCACCTACCCATTTTCTCCAGAGATGCTGCTTGATGCATGAGTTACTCCAGCATTTTGTGCCTATCTTGACTATAAACCTGCATTTGTAGTTCCTTATTATTACAATATAGATAGATATCATTGTGCCCTGGATAAGAAATAACTGATATTAAGCAACCAATTCCAAAATCAGGCAGAAAAGATCAAGAGGAACAAACTGTAAAATATCTTGCAACAGATCACCTGCTTTGATGGCAACTCAGAAACCTGTGATCCTGACCCCTACCATAGGGCAACGACAGCAGCTGATGGGGTTGGTGCCTACTCCCAATTCTCTTCCAAGTCAAGAGAATCAAGGGAGAAAGCAGGAATGGAGTACTGATTTTAGATTATCAACCATGAACATATTGAATGGTGGTGCTGGCTCAAAGGGTCAAATGGCCTACTTCTACACCTATTTTCAAAGTCACAAGTCAGCGTGACTTAGAAATATATTTTGTAGGGTAAAATTCCTGGAACTTAAACAGCTATCAAAAATCTGGGAGTATCTTTACCCTATTTCCTGCAGTAGTTTATACTTGGGGGAAGTTTCCGGGGGAAGTTGAGCACAGACACAAGTGCTGGCATTACCTATTTCACCCACATCCTGTAACAAAAGGCTGGGGGGAAATGCACTATATATGTATGCTTTCTATCTGTGCTGGTGATATTTACATTAACCCCGGTTTTTCAACCGAATTCTTGTCATTTACAGTTATTCAGAGGAAGCAAAAACCAAGTTGGATTTTCAGAAAAAGCTGTGTTAGAGGTTAGTTTTGGGATTAAAAGACATACATATATTTGGTTTCTGATTTTGTGTTACTTATGCCACCTTGGGGAAGGGAGTAATGGAGTTTTTGAGGTATACAAGGCTTCCTCTGCTGTAGAATCTGAGAAACCGGGAAGTGCATTTGAAATTCAACCCTCGGAGAGTGAAATGACACCATGACATGTTTATGTGGGCACCTTTCATTAGGCATGTGAACGACAATTTAAAATGGGAAGAAATTGAAACCAAAATAGCACAGGAACCTGACAGCAGCAAATAGGTTTTGTTGGGAGGAAAATCATAACAGTAATTATATTAAAGATGTTTGCCAAGAAACCCAAGTACATAATGCCATCTGTTCCTGCGTTGTGCAATTGAAAAGTCACTCTGACCTGGAGTGAAATGCAGCTTCCTGGTGGTTGTACACCACTCTGGAAGTTCAATTGCATATTTCCTCAAGCGATTCACCTTTGAATGGATGTCATGATTAGAGGCAGGGGATACAAAAGCTTGAAAACTCATGCACCCATATTCAGGAACAGTTTATTCCCAACTGTTATCAAGCAACTGAAAGGCGGTCCTCTCATCAGCTAGGGTGGTCCTGATCTCCTATCTACCACATTTGAAGACTTTGAACTTTCTTTAATCAGATTTCTACGGGCTTCAATGTTATATCTTTGTACTAAATGTTGTACCCTTTATCCTTTATCATTGCACTGTGGACTGCTTGATTGTATTCATGTATAGTCTTTTTTATTACTGGATAGCACGCAAACAAAAGCTCGGTACACATCACAATAATAAACTAACTAAATAAAATTATCAGGCATGTACCGTTCTTTATGGAGGACTGTTGTTGAACTTAGATCAAACGTTCCATGATATAGACACACTCCTCGGTCAGCCATGTTGTACTAACACATGGATTGGACCACCAGTATGTCCCATACATAACTTTGACTACTCCAACCATTCCATCTTCAGCGCCAATGCCAATGCTTCTTATCATCCTATTCTTTGAACCTACCTTGCCAATGCTTCTTATCATCCTATTCTTTGAACCTACCTTCAGTCATTGAAAGCCCCTCCAATTATTTGATGGATTACACCAGTCCTTTTTTGCAAGAGATGGTGGATCTCCATAACGGTAGAGATTTTAGTACAGAATTCATAGAAATCTGCATCATGTATAAGTGTGCATCTGCAGCAAAGGTTTGTTCTCAACAAAAAAAGGAGGAAGAAATTTCACATCTACTTTTGGAATTTTTTGCAGCTCTATCATATCTCCCAGTATAATGGTGAGCAGTTAATTATTTTTGCTTTGACTCTTTTAAAGTAACTAGTGTTAATAACTGGGAGTTGAATAAAACCTACTTTGATTACCTCCGCTTTACTCCTGCAAAATGATATCAGTGGAGACAGAAATGTACTGAAATCTTAATTTACTGCAGAAGCATGTTTTCAGTTCAACACAGTTTGCAATTATTGCAAATTTCACTTTTATTTCCATGTATATATGTGATCCGAGGCAATCTTATAAGATATATACTTTTTATAAGATATATACTAAGATTTTATATGTACTTTATGATTTTTTTTAATATGCAATGCATTTTTTAATGTAATGTTGCCCCTTGTCTGGATATAAAGTTTATTATTATTATTATTATTATTATTATTATTATTATTATTATTATTATTATTATTATTGCTTGCAACTGTTGACAAAATCACACTGGCCACACATGGATAATGTAGCAGTTAATTATCAATAAAGTTTAATTTGCTGAAATAGTATGATTTATTTTGTGAGTATTTTAATAAGTTTTTTACTCATCACGTAATGATATGTCACAATAGAACAGAGTTATACAAATCAAACAATGAAGTGCTTGACTGAGATAGATGTTGGGAATTTGGATTAGAACTTGCAGCCAAATAACTGGATATTACTGGCATGATAAAATTAACTTCAAACGTGTCTCTCTCTGTATCTTCCTTCTACCTCAGAATATTGTGTGTCACATCATTATCCTATTGTATTCCCCATTCTCCCTCATTTCGTATTCCCTTTCATTTCGGTTTGTGAAACCTAGCTCTCCACTGAATTTGGATCTTTTAATTATTGGTTTCGATCAATGTTATGAGTCTATAACTTAACTATAATTATCCTTGCAAATGAACACAGGGACACATTCAAATGTGGCAATATTGCATCTGAGCATTATATTGCCATTGCCTTAAAGATTCTACAAATTTTATATATTTTACACAATATTTGCGAGATCAAATTGTTCAAAGCAGTGCCGAGATTTTTGAAGGTCAATGAAATGCAAATGTGAATGGTATTTCTACGAAGTTATTACCTTTCCTGTTCTTTAGTTTAATCATTAAAAAATGAGGACAATTTTTAAGCCACTGTGAAATTGCCTCAGGGGGAGATTATTTTCTACAGTGTTTCTCAAATCCTTTTTTGTTAAAGTGTCAATTAGGGGCAAAATCAACAACTTCCTGTTGCAGTCGCATAATGTCGTGTTTCGACTCTTTTTCCAATAATCTAATTTATTTAATAACATTTGAATATGTAGTCCTTTTTTGTGAGGAAGCTTTGGCGTGTACACTACAGCTGAATAAATAAAATTGGTTACAATTATTACAGAATTTAGCAAAGTGGATGAATTGACTAGCTGTCCATCTGCTGCTTCTGACTAACTACTAAACTTGCTGGATTTATTTATTGCAGTTTGACAAAAAAGAATATTGGGAGCAAAATTATGAAATTCAAACCAGGTGGCGCTATACGATGGCAGCCTCAGCCTTTTCATCTTTTGTTGTTTTTAATCTGTTGTTAAATGTATGTTGTAGTGTATCTTTAGTTTGGTATTATGCGAGGGGTGGGGGACACTTTTTAAAATCTCTTTCCTCGCCGGAGATGCGACTTTTTCCGTATCGTATCTCCATCTGCACTGCTACCTAACATTGTGGAGCTGGCGGCCTCTTGCTGGAGATTGACTTTGGGATCTCCAACCGCAGATGCTTCGACTGCCCCGATCACGAGAGCTTCGATCTCCCCGACTACGGATGGTTCCTCTGCCCCGTCCGTTGGAGAATAAAGAGGAAAGAAGATAAGACTTTATTGCCTTCCATCACAGTGAGGAATGTGGAGGAGCCACTGTAGTGGATGTTTATGTTAACGTTGATGTAATTGTGTGTCTTGTTGCTTTTTTGGTATGACTGTATGATAAATAAAATTCCTTGTATGTTTTTACTTACTTGGCTATTAAATTAATTACAATATAATACAATGTTGCCAATCTGGTCATCAGTGGAATTTCTGGTGCATTTAATATTTCTATAAAATACCTTGTCAGTGTTATCTTTTAAAGAAACAGCAGTAGGCGATACCACCTATTCCTCTGCTAGTCCACACGATTACAGCTGACCCTATGCCTCTGGCTATTCTTCCTTAGCTATTGCTAAATAGTGATTCCTATCGTGTCCAAAAATGATCGGCCTCAGCTTTGGTTACTCAATGACTGACAATCCACAGTACTCCTGTGCTGCTAATTTCAGTTGTTTACAAACCACAGTAAAAATCATTTCTCCTCATCCTTATCTTAATAGTTTCATCGGCGTATCAATCAGCCCCTCAAGGCCAAATAACTATTGATCTCAGTGTACAGGGGGGTATAATTAACTCTCGGCTTCTGTGAGCTTGGAAGGAAGAGACTCAAGGTTTTCAATCCTATTGCAAATGCTCCGCCATTTTAAGGAGTCATGGGCCAGGGATTCCGACAAAAAAGTGGGAAGGTTACACTTTTTTCAACAAAGATTTGAAAATATCCTTGGATCATTTACTGTCAACCTATCATTCCTTGTTAAAGCTGAGAGCAGAGTGCCTGTTTCACGAGTCTGACATCAGCATGTGGGAGATATGCCTGCCCATCAGAGTTGATTGAGTGCGCTAATTGTCTCAGTGAAGCATGTCAGCCTAGAAGGGAACACTTGCTGGTTTGTTTATACTCCAGGTGGTCTTAAAGCATTATACCTGGTGTAGGTGAGCCTTTATCATAAAGCATTCTCATGAAGGGCAAGAATCACAACTGCCCAGTGGACCAGGAGCCTTGCGTGGGTTTGTGGTCTAAATTTTTAAACATTTTTTTTTACCGGTCAAAAAAGACAATGATGAATTTAATCTTTTGATATCTGCCTTTACTGAGATATAAAATATGCTTTTCTAGGGCCTTGCAGTGGACTGTAATTGTTGGGGTTTGCATTGGAGGCCTGTTGATAGAGACCTTTGTTTTGCAGATGCTATATGATGGGCCTGTCATAGCACCTCTTTCAGCGACTGCCGGTGACTGTCATAATCATAGCAGGTTGGCGAAAAACTGGCGACTGGACCCCCCGACCACATAAAATTTGAAATTGTCCATATAAGAATCATCACTTTAACAACAAAAAAAAGGAAGTCAGCACTGGTGACAACCTGCGGCAACCTACGTTAACCTGGCGACAACCTACGACAGGACATACATCAGGAGAAGTCAAGCTACGCTCAATGGCGTCAAACCCACTGTCGCGACCAGCTGGCGTCAAATCCAGCGGCGACCAGAAAGACGCTACGACTCTTTGAGCGACTGAGGAGACTACTCACGACCATACAGGCGACACCCCAGTGACCATGTGGCGACTGCCCAGTCGCCTAAAAAATCGCCTAGGTGGGACAGGCCCTTTAACGAATTATCTTAGAGTCATAGAGTGATACAGTGGAAACAGGCCCTTTGGCCCAACTTGCCCACACTGGCCAACAATGTTCCAGCCACACTAGTCCGACCTGCTCGCGTTTAGTCCACATCCCTCCATGTACCTGTCTATCAGCATGTGGATTGTATGCCTGCCTTATTCACTTCAGTGAGTGGATGGCAAGCAACATCTGCAAACTACAACTTGAATAAGCATAAAGTAACTATGGTCCTTCAGTGGAGGACATAAGCAAAATAACTTTCCGTTTGTTCAATAGATTATCTCCAATTCAATAAACCGCATGTTTGAATTGAGGTGCAGCACTGCAGCGAAAAAGATGTTGAATTACTGGGATGCTAAATGCAATTGCTTGATGTACCTGCACAGCTAAACTCTCTGCGCTGATATTTGTCACAGTAATTTGAATTATATTTAGCAAATGTCCCACCGCCCAGAAAAAAGGTATATTTATCGGAGATACAAAGTTCCTTCAGCATTTTGTGTTTTGCTTAAGATTGCAACATCTTCAGTTTCTTGTGTCTGCATTTATTGCTCATCTGTCTTCTATTCATGCCAAGACGTTACCACAGCCGCATGACCACTTATTTCACACAGCTATTCTTCATGAGATATATTATCGTGCCATTTGGAAATCCAGATTTGCATCTGCTCATTCCACTTTACCTCCATTGTTAGTGTTATCCTGGAAAAACTCCTATTGATTTATTATGCTGAGATTTGCTGTCACAGAAGCAAGTTGACTCCCTCCTAATCACATCACGAGCTTCACAGTTCCAGCAATCACATTCTTAGTGATTGCTTCCAGCATTTTGCTGGGAATTAGTGCCCAGAATAAGTGGTCTACTGTTCCTTATTTTCTCATTACCTCCTTCCTTAGTTTATGAAAATAAATAACATCAATATAATTTTGTTTTATTTTTTAAATATTTATTCTAATAGTGAGCGTTAAAATATTATCATGCATGAGCAGTGAGCCCTGCCTCCTGAGTGCTTAATAGCTAGAAGTTTGGTTAAAACAGGAAGATTCTATAATTGCATTTATTGATCCAATGCTCTCACATTTAATAATCCACTGCTCTCACATTTAATAATCCACTGCTCTCACTAATTGCACTGCTTTGACTAAATAATAAACAGGCAAGAAGAAAATAAAAACGTAGATTCTCAACGACATCTTTCCATTTACATTTTTCATGTATTAAAGGCCACAATTTCTGGTAAAATGACGGGCATAATAAATTAAAGCATTTATCCCATAATGTTTCAAAACTAAGCCATTTGTCCAAATATTTGTCAAAATCCTATTGTGTTTTTTATCTATCTTGAGCAGTTGGATTGTCAACAGTTTTGATCCTTGTATAATAAAATTACCTTTACAAACAAGGAATGGAATAGAATATAAATCAGTGGGCTAACCTAATCTAATTAGAAACCAGATGATAATGAAATATATGCTCCATGCTATTAGTTTGTCATTATTTATTCCAGAAAAATATGATTTTTAATTGGCTGTATCACCAGACAATTGCTTGCGGCATTAAATCCCTGTATAGTTAATCAAAATCCTATAGTGAAAATAGCCTTAAGCAGAGTTAGCAGTTACCATAGTAAATTCCCCTGGCAGTGTTACGTTTTTTTTCAAACAGAGTTGCATTGCTTGTTGCTTGAAGTATCAGATTTTAGTTTGTTTAGCGGAGAAAAAAATCAATGGAAAGTTGATTCAAATACAGTTGTGATAACCGGGTTTAAGACATTAAGAGAGTCAAGGGATGGAGAAAATTGGTACTGAGATAAACAAGCGGCCAAGGCAGAACACCAGGAAGTGCTGAAGAGCCAGCTCCTGCAAACATATCTTACTGTATGTTCACATGTATACTTTGCAGCCAATTTTATCAAGTAATTATAGTTCACCGAGTCATACAGAAAAAAAATGCAGCTCACTTATTTCCATAATTTGAAACAAAATCACGTTAGAAACTTTATTTAAAAAGTCTATCAAGAAACAGTAAATTATAATTAAACAGTGAAACATAAAATTACTGAATATCCTAAAGCTGAAATATGTTTTGCAAACAGGTTCACGATTAATTTAAATACATGGAATAATTCAAGTTTATGTTAAGATGTTTAGAAATGAATCAGGTAATTCGGTCCAACTTCTCATTGAGTGCCACAGCAGATTTGACTAAACTTTTCTTTCATCCTTTTATGCTTCTGGTCATTCCAACGAATTGCTTATTCAGAAATGGGCACTACTGGTGTATGGTTATCAAGGTAGTGGGTAAACCCATACAGCATGCAAACAGGCCTTTTCTATCAATTCCCCTCTTGATTTTGTACACCTCTATAAGATCATACCTCAGCTCCCTGCACTCAGAGGAATAAAGTCCTAGCCTATCCAACCTTTCCCTATAGCTTCGTCTGTTAAGTCCTGGTAACATCTTCGTAAATCTTCTCTGCACCCTTTCCAGTTTACTGGCATCTTTCTAACTATAGGGTGACTAAAACTGAGCACAATATTCAGTGCAGATCAACAAATGTCTTGTACAACTGCAACATTTAATTCCTTAACTGGTGATGGTCAGTATGTCAAAAGCCTTCTTCACCACCCTATCTACCTGTGGTGCCACTTTCAGGGAATTATGTTCTTGTACTCCCAGATCCTTCTATTCTACAATAATTCTCAGGGTCCTACCATTCACCATGGAGTTCCCTGGTTTGACTTCCCAAATTGCAATGCCTCACGTTTATATTAATTAAATTCTACTAGTCATTCCTTGAGGCACTTGCCCATCTGATCAGGATCCTGCTGAATTCTTTAATAATCATCTTCGCTTCTAAGTTACCACCTATTTAGTATCATCTGCAAACTTACATATAATGCCTTGAATATTTTCATCCAAATTGTTGATATAGATGACAAACAGGAATGAGCCCAGCAACGGCTGTGGACGGGAAACCCAGCTGGAGACCTTTATCGAGCCCCAGTCGCGGTCTCGATGCCACCTGGAAGGTGCTGAAGGCTTGGCGGACAGCTGAACCGGCGAGGAGGAGACTGGATGGGGACGGAGACGGGCACACGGACACGGCTGGGGCCTGCGTCAACCAAAGCCCATGGCGGGGGCTGGCACTGAACGGAGCCTGGGATGTCGGATCTAGGTCCTCTGCATTGGACGGAGCCGGAGGTTGAGCCGCCAGGAATAAAGGAGGACCTGGCGTGGGAGGTTTGACGTGAGCAGTGGGGGGGGGGGGGGGGGGGGGGGGGGGGAGGGGGGGGGAGAACAAGGATGGACCCAGCGCAGGATATTTTGTAACTTTGACAGTGCCCTTTATGTGGTGGCTATTTGCATATGCAAGCAAAGAATTTCACTGTGACTTGTCAACTGTGACAATAAAGTATTCAATTCAATCCAATCCCTGAGGCACACCACAAGCCGCCAGTCCATAAAATAGCCTTCCACCAATACCCTCTATTTCTCTATTCTGTATCCCATTAGCTAGTTCTCCCTGGATCCAATGCAATTTAACCTTCTGGAGCAGCCTGCTATGCCGAACCTTAGCAAAAGCCTTGTTGAAGTGCATGCTGACCATGTCTATGGCCCTGCCTCATCAATACCTTTGACTAGTTCTTCAACACGATCTCCCAAGAACAAGACCACGCTAGCTACCCCTAAACTACACCTGTATTTGCGAGTGCATGCATAAGTTATCCCTCAGAATCCTCAACAGTAATTTTCCTACCACAGACGTTAGGCTCATTAGCGTGTAATTCCCAACCATTTCCTTGCAGCCCTTATGAAACAGAGGCACAACATTCGCTATCCTTCAGTCTTCCGGCATCTCTTTTGTGTATAAAGAAGAATCATGTATCTGAACCAAGACTCCTGTAATTTCTTCTCCAGCTTTCTACATTTTCCTTGGATATACTTGATCTACCTTCATATATTGCAGCATCCAACACCTTCATGACTATAATGCGGATTGTTTAGTTTAGAGATTAGTTTAGAGATACAGACCGGAAAGAGGCTCCTCGTCCCTCCGAGACTGCGCTAACCAGCGATCTCCGCACACTAACAGTATCCTACACACATTAGGGCCATTTTATAATTTTACCGAAGCAAATTAAACGACAAACCTGTACATCTTTGGAGAGTGGGAGGAAACCAGTACACCTGGAGAAAGCCCACACAGCTCACGGAAAGAAGGTACAAACTCCATACAGGCAGCATCTCAGGATTGAACCAGGTCTCTGGTGCTGTAAAACAGCAACTCCACCGCTGTGCCACCATATTGGCAACAAGTCCTCATTGATGTCAATACATCTCCACTAACTGTCCAAAGTCTTCATGCCATCTCTTGTGGCTCCACACATAGTTGGCCATTTGGTTTCTGAAGGGCCCTATATTCTCTCGAGAAACCCTTTTCCCCTTAATATACATGAAATCTCTTTGGATTTTCCTTATTCATATCTGCTAGAGTTTGCAAGTGGCTCCATTTTGCCCTCCAGATTTCCTTCTGGTGTGTTCCTCAATTGCTTATACTTCTCCAAGAATATATTCAATCACAGGTGGCAATACCTGAACTATGTCTCATTCTGTTTCCTGTCCAGAGGCTTACTATCCAAGGTTCCTATCCCCTGGCTTCCTTGCCCTGCACTCCAACAGAAATGAGCGCATTATGAGCTCTCACTATTACACTTTCACAAGAATTTCTACTTTCCTTTCATTGGTAGTACCTATCATTTCCTGTGCCCTCAACCACCTCTGTGCCATCACTGACCACCCCCGCCCCTTAGGCACCAGGTACCTGATGAGTACCACACTGCCCATTCTGTTAAAAGGCAGGAGAACATCAGCTTGATGTCAATGGACGGAGAGCTGGTTCATCAGCATGAGGTATGGCCAACTCTATTAACTGCTGGTACACAAAAATGCTGGAGAAATTCAGCGGGTGCAACAGCATCTATGGAGCGAAGGAAATAGGCAACGTTTCGGCCCGAAACGTTGCCTATTTCCTTTGCTCCATAGATGCTGCTGCACCCGCTGAGTTTCTCTAGTATTTTTGTGTACCTTCGATCTTCCAACATCTGCAGTTCCTTCTTAAACATCTATTAACTCTGGCTGAGCTTTAGGTTGAAGCAGCTGTCAGTCAAACTGACGATAGATACAAAATGCTGGAGTAACTCAGCGGGACAGGCAGCATCTTTGGAGAGAAGGAAAGGGTGACGTTTCGGGTCGAGACCCTTCTTCAGACTGATGTCAGGGCAGTGGGCGGTACATAGATAAGGAAGTGTATAGATATGGAAGAGTAAGTGTGAAAACAGGACAAAGGGAATGGCGATCAAGGAAAATGTAGAATAGATCATTGTTAGTTGGGAGAAGGTAACAACAAAGCAAACAGAGATAAAATATAGTCTGAGACAGTAAGACTGGTCAGAGAACTGGGAAGAGGGAGGGGATGGAGAGCAAGGGTTACTTGAAGTCTAACTGTTCTGGATCAAAGTCGGATGTGGGCTGACACAGCATGACTTGACCTGTCTCAGCCCCAAATATTTTGGAACAAGGTGTACCTTGCCCAACATAAACCCAGCACATTTAAGTCAATTCCCATTTGGGCTCAGGCTGGGCAGCAAGCTTCCAGCATGGAGCGAATGATAAAATGCTGAAAATGTTACTGAGTCTGAAGAAATCTTTAGTTGTAAGGTTAATCATGTCATTGGAACATGGTTGAGTGAAAAGGACAGGTCCCATTTAAAAAAAATCCCCCCAGATTTCTCTTCAAATCAAAAGTTCAGCCCTTTTAGAGCATCCGTGGTACTTCAAATTGTGTATTGACTTCATAATCTCAGTGATCCACCTGTTCGTCTGACATAATGTAGATATGCAAAGTTTTAGTAACTTGGTTGTTGGTGATAAATCCCAACGGTTCTGAATGTGAACTGCTGGCATTTACATTTAAATTGGAGCAAGTGCAGGACTTCCTTGAATGTTTAAACAACACGAAAGCCCCAAGATAACACAAAAAGCTGGAGTAACTCCGCAGGTCTGGCAGCATCTCTGGAGAAAAGGAATAGCTGACATTTCAGGTCGAGAACCTTCTGACCTATGTCTGAAGGAGGGTCTCCACCCGAATCGTTACCTATTCCTTTTCTTCAGAGATGCTGCCAGACTCGCTGAGTTACCCCAGCTTTTGTAAACCACCATCTGCAGTTCCTTCCTACACAAGAAAGCCCCAAGTTTACTTGCAAGTTTGAATACACTGTATTTGTCAGCCTACTCTACTACAAGACTCCATCCATATGGCTCAGTCCTCCTGGGCTACTTTAAATGTAATAACCTACAGTATATTCCTTAACTCCACCGATTTCAATGGATAAAGAGACATATTCCATATATTAATGTGTTTGGGCCAATGTTATTAATTTTAACATTGTTTATTATTCTTTTCATTGTGAATAGCTTATATGTCTTAGAGTGAGAGACGTGGAGAGAAAATGTACACTACTCTTTGCTCTGACAGCTGGGGTAGGGGGTGAATAGGAGCAGCTGGTGAACTGAAGATGCTGGGGATAGGGCTTTATTGCTGTCAAAGCCTTCTTGGGCTCTTTGGAGATGAGGGTTCTTCAAATACTTTTTGATATTCTATTGCTCACAACATACTGCTGGAATCATATCATTATAGATACAATGGCCATAGGAAAGGTCGACAGTAATATCAAATATCTAACCAGCTATGAAATGTAGATCAGAACAGCTTTCTACAGAGCAAAAAATATCTCATAATCCTCTTCATGATTTTTGACAACATTTTTTAATATGTACACCATTGTTTTGAAAAATCTGCTCATGGAAACAATGTTCTCTACTTAAACTGTACAAACCAATCCTTATTTTGTAAATGTGCACACATCCAACAAATCTCCGCTCAATGTCCTTTGATTCAAAGACGCAGGCATTTCTTGAAAGCCCTGTTACAGAAATTATTCATCCGTAGAACCATTCTACTGAATCTTATCTGTGTACCAATCATACCTTGCACCTCACCCCTTTCCACCCCCAATCCAGGACCTCCACATCCAGACAAAGGCACAAAGTGCCGGAGTAACTCAGCGGGTCAGGCAGCATCTCTGGAGAAAAGAAATAGGTGATGTTTCAGGTCGAGACCCTTCTTCAGACTGAGAGTCAAGGGAGAGAGAAACTCATATCCCCTCTAGTTTCCCTCTTTTTTTGCTAGCAGATTCATCAAACAACTAACTATAGGAACAAATAAATCCCGGTCTGAAAAAGGGTCTCGACCTGAGACGTCGCCTATTCCTTCGCTCCATAGATGCTGCCTCACCCGCTGACTTTCTCCAGCTCTTATGTCTACCTTTGATTTTTCCAGCAACTGCAGTTCTTTCTTTAACAGCTTCAGGTTTGATCATTTTGAGCCTATGGTTTCTATTTCTGCACGTTAAATAGCCCATATTATTTTGTTCAATTGAATGCTGAAGCTTCAAAGCTGCACTAACTTCAAAGGCACAAGGGATGTTAGTCTGATTATTTCGAGGTATGCATAATGCATATGAGGGAATACGCATATAAAAAGCGTTGCCTCAAATGGAAAAACCTGTGTAGTGCAAAACATCACGGCACACCAGGAACAAACGTGAAGGCCAACACCACAGATTTTGCAGGAATAACTGATTTGATGTTGACATGAAAATCCTCTTAAAGTTATCTTACACCCTGCGTTATCTCTAGTTTTGACATGCCGGCTTACTCAATGGAGATGGTTTGGCAGAAGTGAGTGAATAACCCCCTATATTGATAGCTAAGTAAGGAGATCCAGACAGCACAGACAATCAAAGCAGCATTGCATTCCCGTTCGACACTCACTTCTCTCGGGAAGCATACTTTCCCCTAGCTAACGATGATCTATTCTACATTTTCCTTGATCTCCAACCCCTTTGTCTCGTGTCCACGCCTTACATTTCCTTATCTCTGCATCTCCCTCTCCCCTGATTCAGTCTGAAGAAAGGTCTCGACCCGAAACATCACCAATTCCTTCTCTCCAGAGATGCTGCCTGTCCCGCTGAGTTACTCCAGCATTTGGTGTCTGTCTTGCAGGATGTTAAGTTTATATTGGTCCTTTGGACAATAGCTGCTCCCTTTAATGCTTTCAAACCTTTAAGGAATGTTTTCATGTTTCTAACTGCAGACTAATTTCACAGCAGAGTTTGGGAATTGAAATTTCCAGAAGAGCGCTGTTTGAAAGACATAACTGTGAGGATGTCTCATGACTTTCTATTTCATTGACATTTTAAATACCATTGTTGTCATCTTAAATTACCGAACGAATCCGGCATCTTGGAGAGTGAATAAAAGGAATGCTGAGACAAGGTTAAGGTCAGACAACCTATTTGCAGCTCTCCTATTCCCATTGCCCGTGTTAGATTAATATAAGGAAAAATAATGATTCCAAATTAATGTAATGTAATTACTCTGGTGCAGCTGATCTGGATTTATTTTTAGAAATGCTGTGATCTGTTTGTGAAGTGTCATTCTAATGTAAATTCCATTACTGCGAAATCTCGGACACAAATGAGGCTGAACCTACCTTACCAATTATATAAGGGTCAGAAATAAATCTCAACTTCCTTTCAGCGGTGAGCACAAGCATTTCACTAATGATGTGCATATCTTGAGATATAAAACATAAAAGCGGCAAGAAACTATTCAGCTCGTAAGGCCTGTTTTGTGTTCAGTAACATCCTTACTGATTTTTCACCTCTGTCACTTACATGTACTAACCCTAAATCAGAATCCTTTAATATTCCCAATCATCAATTATTGTGTGTTTTTGGCAACATTATGAGACTGCCTTTCATCTAATATGATATGTGACTCCTATTAGATGCTGACATGTTTCCCTTTACAGTTTTTGGGTGTAAAATGAACGTATATTTGTTGTAAATTAACTAACAACTCCTCAATTGTTAACCAATGATCATTTACTTTGAACATTTTATTATATTTTTTCAATCTTTTCATAGTCAATAGATGACTAATATTTTTGTTATTTGTTTTATTTAGATAAGTTCCTAATTTCATGTTGAACAAAATCACTCACAGTCTATATGTAAGGTTCTATTAGATTATGATCACTCTTCCATTAAGATACTCTAACTATGTTATTCATTGCCTATCCTATTGCATTCTAAAATATCTAAAATTCTCATTGGTTATTCTTTCTTAAGTCTTAACTCTTTCTTAAAAAGTCTATAAATCTTTCCTTCATGCTTTCATAGCTAACTTATTCTACCCAATTACGGAAGTCTTCCATGCACAGATCTGACCTTTATGGATCTGGTGGTATTGACTTGTTATCTAAAACTGTTTAAACCCAAAATGGGCAGCCCAACATAGCAGCAGAATCTTGCACAGTGTAACGTGGTCATTAAATTGGTCTGAGTAAGGCCCACCCACCAAAACGTTGAAGCAACCAAAATAGATGAATAGACAATGCTGTCTCGCTTTATCAACTGTCAAGAGTTTGAAGAGTATGAGTATTTCTGCATGGGCGTGTCAATCAATAACTTCCAAAAAATATTTTAAAATTAATTTAAAGAATGATAAAAATATCAAAATGTTAAATAATTTTCTCAAAAGATAAAGTACACAAATGTAAAACAGTTTGAAAGACTAAAAATATTAAAGCCAACTCTGTTAATAATAGAACATAGAATATAGAACAGTGCAGCACAAGAACGGGCTCTGAAACCACACATAGTCTATGCCAAATGTGATGCCACCATCCCCTGCATAGCTATGTGCCTATCTAAAAGTCTCTTAAACACCACTATTGCATTTGCTTCCACCACCATCCAATCTGTACCTTTCGTAATTTTATATAACCTGAACTGAACACAATACTCCAAATGTGGCCCAACAACAGTTTGGCAAAGCTAAAACATGACTCCTAACTCTTCTACTCAATGTCTCAACCTACAAAGGCAAGCACACCATATGTATGTGTATACATATGTATCATGTGTATACATATGTATGATATGTATCAGCCTGAAGAAGGGTTCCGACCAGAAACGTAACCTAAACATGTTCTCCAGACATGCTGCCTGACCCACTGAATTTCTCCAGCATTTTGGGTCGTTTTTTTGTAAACCCGTATCTGCAGTTCCTTGTTTCCATATCATGTGCCCGCTTTCCTGTGCTCTCTTATCGCGTTGCACTTTCAGGGAACCATGGATTTGGACCCCAGGATCCCTCTGTACATCAACGCTGACAACACCATTAACTGTATGTTTTCCTCTTGCAAGCAACCTCCCAAAGTGTAACATCTCCCATTCAGACTTAAAAAAAACACTTAACACTTCCTGTGTAGGAAGGAACTCCAGATGCTGGTTTACACCAAAGATAGACACAAAAAGATGAAGTAACTCTGCAGGTCAGGCAACATCTCCGGAGAAAAGGAATAGGTGACGTTTCAGACTGGGAAGGGTCTGGACCCAAAACGTCACCTGATACTTCCTTGCAGTTATTCACTTCCTTACAAGTGAATAGTTTCAGCCCACCAGGCCAAACCTGGCACAGGTTCAGGAGGCAGAGTAATCATCACAGCACAGCATCACTGCACTGGGGTTAAGGAAAGAGTGTTCACGTCGCGGTCCTGTTTTCACCAATCTTTCCAGCACCACGCACAAGAAGCCCAAGACAGACACCACTGTATGCAGATGTCAAGAAGTGTGTTCAGCTCTGGCTGAACAACTTCTAATCTTGTGTGTGGAGTCGACAAGAAGAAGATCACTGCGCTGCAGTTTGTACTTTGTTGCTGAACTCCACGAGGAGTTTGACACACTGGCAAAGCTGAGCCAACTTCCTCAGGACTTCCATATTCGTCCAGGGTACCTGAACTTGGTGGCTCTTGAGCTGAGAACTGCTGGCATATCTTAGCAAGTTCTGAACTGATGTTTACAATGATAATCTCATTCATCAGAACTGTATGGAAGTTAATGTGCTTAAACAGTGTGAAGAACAGCGGCACACAGGTGCAACTGGTAGAGCTGCTGCCTCACAGCGCCAAAGATTCGATCCTGACCTCGGGTGCTGTTCATGTGGAGTTTGCCCGTTCTCCCTATTACCGTGTGGGTTTTCCTCCGGGTGTTTCGGTCCCCTCCGACATCCCAAAGACATGCGACTTTGTAGGTGCATTGCCCCCTGCAAATTGCCCCTAAAGTGTACGAAGTGGATGAGAAAGTGCGATAACATAGAACTAGTATGAACAGGTAATCGATGGTTGTCATGGACTCGGTGGGCTGAGGGCATGTTTCCATGCTGTATCTCTAACCTCTAAACAGTGAACAGCATGGTTAAAATTAGATTCAGTCAAACAGAGTAACTTGGAATTATTCCGCCCCTTCCAGATACTAATTTACTATCATTAGCTTTCTACTTGACTGAAGGTCTAAATAAAGGTAAATGTTGACCTACCTATATTCAGATATTTGACACAATGACATCAACACTGATGTAATGTTAATATTTTTTTAGCAATTCCCGAGTTACCTGTGCTGTACAGGAAGTCAAGGTGGGAGAAACCTTGCGGCTGGAAGAATCAAGATAAATACATTAAAACAAAAACTTTTACCAGACCACCCTGTACGCCTGGTTGGTTTCTGGGTGCTTCAGAACACCCACCCTTTAGTTGGCCTAAAGCCAACTTTGCACTGAAGAGAAACAGTCTGTTTAATGTTGTACAGGGAAGAGGCGTGGAAAGAGAATGGGCCATATCTTCTTATTCTCTTGTTCATCCGGGCTCACACTATAATTTAATGTATTAATTGTCTCCTGGTCTAAAAATTAAAATTTTCAATACATTGCAAAAATATTCCAACCTTGACTATTTTTTGGAACTTTCAAGCATTTGATTTAATCCCTTAATAACAATTTACCACATCCACATTTACCGCTGCTTGTAAACTTTCAGAATATTGCACCATAGTATTCACAGAATGGTTTCATGCCAAACATGATCAGAACAGTAACGGAGTAATTCATCTCGGAATCAAACCTCAATCTACCTCAACCTATAGATTGTGATTAGCATTAGTTCATAGAACCATCGGGGGGCGCCAGCAATGGCTGCCTCACCAACAGTCTGTTTGTCCTTTCCTTCTTTGTGATTTAATTGCATGTGTTAAATGTATGTTTTTAGTGTTCTTTAGCTTGTTTTATGTGGGGGGTGAGGTTGGAGGAAACCTTTTCCAATCTCTTACCTCAACGGAAATGCGAATTTTTTCCATATCGTATATCCGCCCACACTGTGGCCTAACATCGAGGAGTTGGCAGTCTCTGCTGGAGATCGACCGGGAGCTCCATCGCGGGTACCTATGGACTTACCATCGCAGAGTTTGTGATCCCTTTGCCAGGGGTCGACCTCTTAGATCCAACAGTGTGTGCTTGCAGACTTAACATCATGGAGCCCATGGTCTCTGGTCAGAGACTGACTTTGGGAACTCCAAGCCGTGAAATTTTCGACCGCCCCGATGCAGGAGTTTCGATCGCCTCGACGTGGGGGCTTTGACCACCGGCTGCAGGAGGTCCGATCACCCCAACAGATGGTTCGACAGTCCTGACCGCGGGAGAATAAAGAGGATGAAGATTGGACTTTTTTGCCTTCCATCACAGTGAGGAATGTGGGGAATTCGCTGTGGTGAATGTTTATGTTCACTTTTATGTAGTTGTGTGTCTTGGTTTTTTTTCCGTATGGCTGTATGGTATTTAACATATCACTGTACCTTAATTGGTGCATGTGAATAAAAGACCTTTGAAACCTTTGAAACATGCGTGGTTTTGATTTTGTCTGCTTTCAGAACCATTTCAGCGCAATGAAGCACATATTTGGAGAAAAGGAATAGTCTGAAGGAGGGTCTCGACCTGAAAGGTCACCTATTCCTTTTTACAAAGATGCTGTCTGACCCGCTGGGTTACTCCAGCGTTTTTTGTCCACTTCGGTGTAAACCAACATCTGCAGTTCCTTCCTACTCAATGAAGCACATATGTTTAGGTTAATGATACAGTAATGAAATAGGCCCTTTGGCCCACTGAGTCCAGGCTGACCATCAATCATTCACAGCAGTTTCATTCCCTACACACCAGGGGCTATTTACAGAGGACATCAAGCTACAAACCCACAGATTTTTCAGATGTGGGAGGAAACCAAAGTTCCTGAAGGAAACTCACTCGATCACAGGGGGAATGTGCAAAGTCCACACAGACAGTTCCCGATGTCAGGATCACACCCGGGACTCTGACGCCATGAAGCAATAGCTCTACCAGCTGCTGCCACTGCGCTGCCCCTACATTTTAACATTCATGTGACACACAAACTTCATTTATCCGTGGCCTTTAAATTAATACTTGTACAAACTCTAGATAGAAGTACATTCTGCTCCCGATGGTAATGGTATAGTTTGTAACATATGCATGCTGAACTGTACTTCAAAATTCAGCTCTGCTAAAGTCAATGGAACTAAATTTCAGAAATGTGAATTGGCAATTGTACATCACAGCATTGTCTGTACTGAACCTACAACTTAGGATGGGATTCCAGTGTAAGATACTTACCTAATTGTCTGTTTCTGTAGAATATCTTGGTCAGTTGCATTCAACGTCACAACAACAGTGCCTATTGGAATATTCTCCGGTTTGACAACAATCGTTGGGTCTGGATTGAAAATAGGTGGCTCATTCGCATCAACGACTGTAACTTGCACCGTGGTGGTAGAACTGGGACCATAACTGATCTCTGGCATGATTGGGTCTTCGTTCTCCACTTTAATTAGCAGCGTGTGAAATGCAGATCTTTCATAATCCAAAGACTGAAATAGAAACAATTAAAAATATTTCAATTACTCAAATTGTTGAAAGGACCGAAAATTCAGAGCTTCCTAACTACAGATGCAAAAGAACTTCTTCAACAAAGGTTATGGACTTTAAATTAATCCTCACAATCACCTGTAAGAATTAAAATCTTCATAGTTATTTGAACAATTTGCTGCATACAAAGTGAAAATTGTTTCCGGGGATAGGGGCGGCTTGTTGGCACAGTGTTAGAGTTGCTGCCTTACAACGCCAGAGACCTGAGATCGATCCTGACTATGGGTGCTGTCTGTACAGAGCTTCTACATTCTACCCATGACCACATGGGTTTTCTCCAGAAGCTCTGGTTTCCTCCCACACTCCAAAGAAGTACAGGTTCGTAGGTTAATTGGCTTCAGTAAAGATTGTAAATTGTCCCTAGTGTGTAGGATAGTGCTAGTGTATGGGGATCGCTGTCGGCATGGACTCGGTGGGCCAAAGGGCCTATTTCCACGCTGTATAACTAAACTAAACTAAAGATCTATATGGGTATTTAAGAACTGAGTAGGGGTGGGAGAATGCAACCTTCACGTGGTCCACCCTGTTTCGACGAATGCAATCAACAATCAAATAAGATCAAATAGACAAGTTGTCCTACAAGTTTAGGCTGTGCACGGCATACGCAAGAAAACTGAGTGAATGAAACTAATTGGCCCTGTGTTAGCTGCTTATAGGGGTTTGCTTCTATGTTCAGTGGTGGCCTCATTCAATTTTCACATGTTTGCATTTCCTGTGGGAATCATTAGATTATGAACAGTTGGATTCATGACATCCCTGTGGCACCCCATTAGTCTCAGCCTTACAAAATAAAAATGATATTATTCCAAAGTAGAAGTGGTTGAGAGCTTCAAGTTCCTTGGCGTAAATACTACTAACGATCTGTCATGGACTAACCGCATTGAAGCGACAGCCAAGAAGGCACACCGATGATTCTATTCCCTCAAGGGACTGAGAAAATTCAGCATGTCTCCAACGACTCTTACTCAAGGGCCTGTCCCACTTAGGCGATTTTTTAGGCGACTGCCGCGACCGTCATAGTCGTTACAGGTCGCCGAAAAAACGGAGACTGTACGCCCCTACAACATACAACAGTGCATACAAAAATATTATAACAACATTAACATTTAAATTATCTGTAATATAACTTTAATGGAATTCACTGATGACATCACCGGCAACTACCTACATCATCCTGGCCACATCCTACATCATCCAGGCGACAGCACCTACATCAGGCAATGGTCGTCAAAAAGTTTTGAACATTTCAAAATTCTGTGGTGACCAGAAAGGCTCTACGACTCTTTGGGCGGCTAGAGGAGATCATACCGGCGACACCCCGGCGACCATGTGGCGACAGCCTAGTTGCCTGTGGTCTCCTAAAAAATCGCCTAAGTGGGACAGGCCCTTATTAACCTCTACAGATGCACCGTATAAAGCATCCTGTCGGGGCCTGAAACGTCAATTATTTCCTTCTCTCCAGAGATACTGCCTGTCCCGTCGAGTTACTCCAGCATCTTCTGTCTTTGTCAGGATGCATTACACAGAAATTGCAGAGTTGTGGATCTAGCCTGGACAATCACACAGATCAGATTACCCAGCATTCAGTCTGAAGTAGGGTCTTGACCCGAAAGGTCGCTCCATTCCTTCTCCATGACTCCATACTGCCTTGGGTAAGCAGCCAATATATTCAAAGACCTTTCCCACCCTTCTTCTCCCTGCTGTCACTAGGCAGAAGATACAGGAGCCTGGAAGCTCGCACCAACAGACTTGGGAACCGCTTCTTCCCCGAGTTGTGTAGGAAGGAACTGCAGATGCTAGTTTACACTGAAGATAGACCCAAAATGCTGGAGTAACGCAGCGGGTCAGAAAGCATTACTGGAGGAAAGGAATAGGTGACGTTTTGAGTCGAGTCAGTCCTCTGGTTTGTTTGTAAGAGGCCATGAGTTTTCAGATTGTGGAGGTGTACAATTCTGCGGCTGCTGTTGGTCTGTCACACCTCATGGATTTGAACTTTCGGTCTATGTGTCTATGCCATTTATGTGTCTATGTCATGTGGTGTTTCCACACCACAGGTTTGGGGAGGTCCTCAGTGTGAAAGTGGAAGGATTGTGCAATGGTCATTTCTACCAATGCCTGGCAGAGGAATCTGTGGAGTGGTGAGGATGAGCGCATGTACCTTATGGACACAAAATGCTGGAGTAACTCAGTGGGACAGGCAGCATTTCTGGAGAGAAAGAATGGGTGACGTTTTGCGTCGCGACCCTTGGTCTTAGAACCAAAATAGTGACCCGAAATATCACCCCAGCATTTTTTGCCTATCTTCAGTGTTAACCAGCACCTGCAGTTCCTTCCTTTCCATAGGCTGTCCCTAATGTTTGTTAATGCATTATGTGTCTGACAGTTTTGCCCTTCTGGACTCAGCCAGCTCAATCAGTGGTGGTTTATCAATCATTTTCGTGGTGGCCATTGAAGTCCCCCACCCAGAGTATATTCTGTGCTTTAGCCACTTACAATGTCGTTCAGTCCTCCTCCGGCTCATCAGCTGAGGAAGGATAGTATATGGTATTGAGTTGGAGGCTTCTTTAGCCATATCCCTCCCTCCAGCTTTATATCTCACTCTTTTCTTCTTTCCTTTTGTCTCCTTTACACCTCTAGCTTATACAACTATTTCCACCCATCTGCAAATCACCTCACCTCAAATGTGTCCACCTATCACTTGCCTGGCTTTGCCCCACATCACCTCTCATTTCCAGCTTTCTCCCCTCGACTTCATCAGTCTGAAGAAGGGTCCTAACCAGAAACGTCATCTGTCTATTTCCTTTACAGATGCTCCCTGACTCACTGAGTTGTTCCAACACTTTGTCTTTTAGTCCTTCGCTCTGTTTAATTCGATGCCATGATATCAAGGCTGCTCCTTCTAGCCTGGAAAAATCTATCACATCCCTAAGGGATAATGCCATGTTAGCCGCCTTCTTGAACTGCTGAAGTCCTTCTGATGAAGGTGTATTCACTGTATTATTAGGAATGGATTTCCAGGATTTAGGTTCATGGATGAAAAAAAGGACTGGGATATATTTGAAGATCATACATGATGAAGAGTAACCTCCCATAGTGACATTCCCACACAAACGTTGCCCATTAGCTTCTTGTTGTAAAGGTTGTTGGTTTGTGTGGTGTTATTGGAGTGGCTTTGATGAGCGACTGCAGTGCACTTTGCAGATGGGACATACTTAACCATTGAACCTTTGTTGGAACCCGTGTATGTTCTGGGTGACGTTGGGTTGCCAATGAAGCAGGATGGTATGTCCTGGATGGTGTTGAGCTTCTGGACAAGTGATGGAGCTCCATGTATCCAGGCAGGTAAAGAGAATCAAGTCAAAAGTGTTTTATTGTCGCGTGAGCCAGATAGAACAGTGAAATTCTTACTTGCAGCAGCACAACAGAAGATGTAAACATAGTACACTGTAAACAATATAATAAACGAGACAGAAAAAAAAAGAGCCATTTCATCATACTCCTGGTCTGTGATATGCGGATGGTGGAACGGCTTTAGGATGTCAGGAGATGAGTGAGTGCAGGGATCCCCAGCCTCGGACCTACATTTGTAGCCATTGTATTCATATGGCAAGTCCAGTTAATTTTGAGTCTAAAGAAGGGTCTCGACCCAAAATGCCACCTATTCATGTTCTCCAGGGATGCTGCTTAACCCACTGAGTTACTCCAGAACTTTGCGTCCTTTTGTGCATTAACCAGCTGCAAATGAAATATAACTTTTTATAATCATCAGTGATCATCCCCAAATTTGGGCTTGTGATGGAAGATCACTGATGAAGCAGCTGAAGACGGATGATCCAGGACATTGCCCTGCAGAACTCCAGTAGTGATGTCGTGGTGTTGAGTTATTGTTTTCCAACATAATGGAGGAACAGGCACATTTACTGTCAATTAACTACTGCTTTGCTATACCTGCATGATATCACCCCAAACCTCATGTTCTACCTTGCTTAATAACCACTTCTGTGGTAACATATTCAAGGCCCTCCTGAAACCCCAAAATACTGCATTTCCTGCTTCTTGTATTTGTTTTGCGTGTGGTAACATCCTTATCTTTAATCATAAGTGCAATGTAGGCGTTTATTTCTCAACATATGGAAAGTCTATGAAATGTAGACCTAGTTGCAGAAGATTTACTTTAGACTTTAGAGATAAGGCGTGGAAACAGGCCCTTCGGCCCACTGAGTCTGCGCCGACCAGTGGTCACCCATACACTGACTCAATCCTACACACTAGGAACAATTTACGATACAATACGATAGAACGTTATTTATCCCCTGAGGAAATTAATCTGCCAACAGTCATAAAACATGATACATGAAATTATAGTGACGAGTGGAAAGGATTGATGATGTGCAAAGATTGGGGAGGGGGCTGCGGGCTGGGGGAGGGGGGGGGGGGGAGGGGGGGGGGGGGGGGGGGGGGGGGGGGGGGGGGGGGGGAGTCAGTCCGCCCTATGACAGAAGGAGGAGAAGTTGTACAGTTTGATAGTCACAGGGAAGAAGGATCTCCTGTGGCGTTCAGTACTGCATCTTGGTGAACCAGTCTGTTGCTGAAGGTACTCCTCAGGTTGACCAGTGTGTCATGGTGAGGGTGTACTGTACTGTCCAAGATGCTCCCCAGTTTGAGTAGCATCCTCCCCTCCAAGACCACCTCCCATGAATCCTACTCCTCCCTCAGGATGGAGCCAGCCTTCCTGATGAGTTTATTAATCCTCCAATTTACTGAAGCCAATTGATTTACAAACCCGTACGTCTTTGGGATGTGGGAGGAAACTGGAGCACCTCAAGAAAACCCAGTCACAGAGAGAATGAACAATCTCCATACAGACAGCACCAGTAGTCAGGATTTTTGGCACTGTAAGGCAGCAATTCTGTTGTTGTGCCGCCCATAATGATCTAATCTTAAAAATGGGGAGGAGCGGGCAGGGAGGAGAGGGGGGGTGGAGGAGAGGGAGGGGGGAGGAGAGGGAGGGGGAGGGGGGGGAGGAGAGGGCGGGGGAGGGGGGGGGGAGGGGGGGGAGGGAGGGGGGGGGGGAGGGGGGGAGAGGGGAGGGGGGGGGGGGGGGGGGGGGAGGGGGGGGGAGAGGAGAGGGGAGGGGAGGAGAGGAGAGGGGGGGGGGAGGAGGGGGGGGGGGGGGGGGGGGGGGGGGGGAGAGGGGGGGGGGAGGAGAGGGGGGGGGAGGAGAGGGGGGGGAGGAGAGGGGGGGGGAGGAGAGGGGGGGGAGGAGAGGGGGGGGAGGAGAGGGGGGGGAGGAGAGGGGGAGGGGGGGGGGGGGGGGGGGAGGAGAGGGGGGGGGTGGGTGGAAGAGGGGAGGAGAAGGGAGGAGGGGGAGAGAGAGGGTGTGCAGAGAGGGGGGTGAGGTGAGGGGAGGGGGAGAGGTGTGGAGCAGGGAGGGTGGGGGGGTGTGTGGAGGGGAGGGGGGTTTAGTGGAGGGATGGTGGGGGAGGGGATGGAGGGGAGGAGAGGGAGAAAAAGAGGGGAGAGAGAGAGAGGGGGGGAGAGGGGGGAGGGGGGAGAGGAGAGGAGCGGAGAGGAGAAGGAAAGGAGGGGAGGGAGGAGAGGGGGGGGAGGAGAGGGGGGGGAGGAGAGGGGGGGGAGGAGAGGGGGGGGAGGAGAGGGGGGGGAGGAGAGGGGGGGAGAGGAGAGGGGGGGAGAGGAGAGGGGGGGAGAGGAGAGGGGGGGAGAGGAGAGGGGGGGAGAGGAGAGGGGGGAGAGGAGAGGGGGGGAGAGGAGAGGGGGGGGGAGGAGAGGGGGGGGGAGGAGAGGGGGGGGAGGAGAGGGGGGGGAGGAGAGGGGGGGGAGGAGAGGGGGGAGGAGAGGGGGGGAGGAGAGGGGGGGGAGGAGAGGGGGGGAGAATGAGGGGGGGGAGGAAGAGGGGGGGAGGAGAGGGGGGGAGGAGAGGGGGGAGAGGAGAGGGGGGAAAGGAGAGGGGAGGAGAGGAGAGGGGAGGAGAGGGGGGGGAGGAGAGGGGGGGAGGAGAGGGGGTGGAGGAGAGGGGGGGGAGAGGGGAGAGGGAGGGAGGGGGGGAAGAGGGGAGGGGGGGTGAGGGGAGGGGGGGTGAGGGGAGGGGGGGGTGAGGGGAGGGGGGGGGGTGAGGGGAGGGGGGGTGAGGGGAGGGGGGGGTGAGGGGAGGGGGGGGGGGTGAGGGGGGGGGGGGTGAGGGAGGGGTGGGGGTGAGGGGAGGGGGGGTGAGGGGAGGGGGGGTGAGAGGAAGGGGGGGGGGGTGAGAGGAAGGGGGGGAGAGAGGAGGGCAGAAGAGAGGGGGGGTGATGGGGAAAGGGGGGGGGGTGATGGGGAAAGCGGGGGAGAGAGAGGAGGGGGAGAGAGAGGAGGGGGGAGAGAGAGAGAGAGAAAGAGAGAGGGATAGGAAGAGAGAGAGTTGGGGAGAGAGAGAGAGAGGGTGCCTTTTTACTTCAACCCTAACAACCATTTGCAGGCAGTGCTTTTTTCCTCAAACTAACCATATTTTCATTTTCAAACCACATTATGGGTACCCACAGCCGTGGAGACATTTGTTCAGTGTTATTCAGAGCTCTGATTGAGGCACACCACTTGCAGAGCTCTGATTGAGGCACACCACTTGCAGAGCTCTGATTGAGGCACACCACTTACAAAGACTGATTGAGGCACACCACTTGCAGAGACTGATTGAGGCACACCACTCCTGGTTTTATAGTCCCTCCCCCTCCCTCCAGCAGGGGCAGCAGAGAGAATGGGGAATTTTATAAAAACATTAACATATCTGTCATTTTTCATCGACGGGAAAAATCCTCGGCACACATGCGGCGGAGGGGGGCTCTGAGCGAGGAGACCAAAAATGACGGCCGTAGGTGGCGGCGTTCTCGGAAATCGCAGCACAGAAGGCCAAAAGCGGTCAAGAACAGAGATTTAGTAATATAGATAGATATGATTCCCCCTTAAAGAAGGAAGTACTGACCTTCTCATCGGCAGTGATTTGTGTACCTTCAATAATTTAGCCACATTGATTTAACTGCAAGGAATCTCGTGATCTTTCTTTGTGTCCAATTTCCAGCTGCCTTCCTATAACACCAGAATGTGTGACAGACTAGTAACTAAAAAGATACTTACTTTGTCGACAAATAGCATCCCATCGTTAGTCTTCGGATTGGTTTCAATCTTGAAGTTCCTGTCAGGATTTCCATTGATGATGGTGTAGACAGCTCTCCACGCACCAGTAGCAGGGTCATCGTTGTCCTCCACTGTAAGATTTACTATGATGCCAGTAAATCCTTCATTCACTGTAGCTTGAAACTAAAGGAAAAAATACATTGCTGTCACTAAGACGAGGCTTCAGTCATAAATCAAAATAACTGAATCTCATTTTCAATGCACTTTAAGATGATGTTGTATCTCCTCAACATTCACTTACATTTTCTGCCAATAAATAACTGAAATATCCTAAAAGATTTAACCAACTGATATTACCACAAACTCAAGTATTATTCTATTTTTCATTGGCCAAAAATAAGTTAAGAAATGTCTTATATAGAATAACCAAACTACATTTTATTTACTGTGAAAGAAAAATAAGTCCTGGGAATATTCAGAAGATCGGGCATCTTATGTGGAGGAAGAAACAGAATTAACAATTTAAGTCATTGTTTTATTTTCTGCAGAAATGGCTCACACATTTTATCAGGAACATGCCTCACCTTCCCCAACACATAATTAGATGATAAACACTGCTCTGTTAATTGAGGTTCTAGCAATGGTTTGATTACTAGTCTGATCCATATTGGACCTTTTGTAAGGTAGTCAGTTTAACAAGGTTAGCGCCATTAAGAGAAGGAATGTGCAGTGAGGACAAGGAGGTGGATGTCCCAGATGGCAGGCTGGCAAGAGGTCCAGATTATGAGGAGAGGATAGACAATCATAGGAGAAGTAGCAAATTGGTGCTAGCTGCTTTCAAGCCAGAAACGAGTGTTGGAGCAAAGGGTAATTGTTTCCTGCAGAAGGTGGTGTGTAGAGGTATTCCTCAAGGTTCAGTACAAGGAGAGCACAACTTACATTGATGAGTTAGACTGTGAAACTAAGAGCATTGTTTCTAAATTTGCAAATGATATCAAATTGGGAAAGATACCCTGTACTGAGGGAGACTGCACCAAATTACAGGCAAGCATTAATAAGCTTTTACTTCTGGATATAGTTACAACATTTTGTTTTATTTTACACATTGGTTTGGGGACTTTTGCTTGATTTCTGTCCTACATTTTCTTGCATTCAATGTGTTTATTTGGTGTGTACCTATTAACAATCAACTTGCCTTGTTACATTCTGGTATCAATAGCCTTGGATGAAATTGGTAATGGTGCTTGTAATTAGTGTCACAGCCATGAGGAATTATTATTATTTATAATTATTGTGGAGAGAATTAATTGTTTTCCTCACAATTAATTAATAATTGTTGAGAAAAACTGATTTTCGATCCTGTCTCAAAGGCATTCCACCCTTGTACACTAATTTATAGGGTCATATAAGTCGTAGCATTATATAGTGTGGAAACAAGCCCTTTCGCCCAACTCACACACACTGACCGACATGCCTTCTGCCCTGCTGACTCTTATCCATCTAAACCTACCCTATCCATGTAGCTGTCCAAATGTCTCTTAAATGTTATGATAGTACCTGCATCAACTACCTCCTCTGGCAGCTCATTCCATATACCCACCACCCTTTGTGCAAAAAAGTTAACCCCCAAATTCCGGTTAAATCTTTCTCCCCTCACCTTAAATCTTTCCCCCCCCCTTACTTAGTGAGCCATATTGTAAATTACATATGCAGTGCTCGTTGGAAGCTCATTATTAAGCTCCAAATAAAGCAGACCAAGTGAAGTTTCTGGGTTCCAACTGACTGGGTAGCTCTGCAAAGTGCAGGGATCAACTAGGTTAGTTTGATTAGTAAGGGTGTTTGATTAGTAAGGGTGTCAGGGGTTTTGGGGAGAAGGCAGGAGAATGGGGTTGAGAGGGAAAGATAGATCAGCCATGATTGAATGGTGGGGTAGACATGATGGGCTGAATGACTGAATTCTGCTCCTAGAACTTATGAGAATCATTGATATTGAAAAAATATTGAAAATTTTAATTGATATTGAAAAAATAATAACTTTACATTCTGATACTCGATTTTCTTGTTTTAGATTCATATAGGATTAATAAACACAATACATCATTTCAATGTTCCTAAACATACTGTAAATAGAAGCAGTATGAATTATATATATTTAAAAATGTCAAAGCTTTCACTTCCTCAGTTTCTAATTCCAGATTATTCTCTTACTCGTATTTAATGTTACACAGTGCTATCTATGTGAGAGAGTGGCTTTAGTGCACCCAAAGCTGATACACATGTCCCTGAAGCTCTGACCTAGAATTACCATATTATGAATATATGCATGACTGTGACCTAAACTCAGCACTTACTTCCACTATTCCATTATACACAAGAGCAACACAAATAACCCATAAATTGTATGCAAAAATTATGATCTGGTTCTCTGCCAATTCTGCAGTTTGCTGAAAACGTTGCATTGCTAAAACATTTTGTTCAATATTTGAATGCATGGTTTTAAGTAATTTTAATATAAATAATTATGAAAATTAGGAAATGGGCTAACAAATGCAATTTTCAAAACGTCTTTTCTCACATCGTTTATAAACAAAATATATTTTTATTTGTTTTGAATTAATATGAATATTTACAGCATTTATATTTGCATACATGAATCGTACTGCTGTAAAACACAACTGTCAATTTCAGATAACGATTCAATCAAAATGTGTGTGGTAATCTGGTATGGTTCAAAAAATTCCTTCTGTCATTTGTTCAATTTCTACAGGTATTTCATTGTGCTCAAAAGCCCTGCCATTTTACATTGAATCCACAAGTCTGTGCTTTTGACTATGGTGGTCGGAAAAATAAAACCTGATGTAACTTGTTAAATTCTACCTTCAAGCGTTATAATTATCCCAGCTAACCAGAATCTACATAGTAACAATGACTGGATCGAAATCAAAATGCTGGTGAAAAGATAAATGAGAAAAAAAAGTACATTGTGTGCCATCACATAACAGAAGTGAAAATGAAGTTAAAACTGGAAACTGTTTCTGCTTTCGGTACAATCTACTGCATGGGTGAGAAAGTTCACTCAAAATTGCACTACTTTTCCCAAAGTGAAGTAATGATTTAAATTTCTACACAGTCGTAAATGTAAAATCCCCAATGGCTTATTACAATCGGGGCAGCGACTTATAACATTATTATTATTTGCTTTTCCATTAAGAGAAAAAAAAATGTTGCATAGCAACCTGATAAAATGTATTAATGTAGTTGAAACTGGGTTTATTACAAAAATAACGGCAAGTAATATGAATTGCTGAATTAAATAATGGAAAATGACTTTGAATGTCTCCACTGAGTCAATTACTAATATCAATGGCATACATTAGTCAACAGTTTTATTTAAAGTTTAATAACTTTTAAAATGGACCAATTCGTTTCCTTGCCTCTGGCCTCCTTCAAGGACAAATTTAGCATCCAGCTCCTCCAAGAATGGACAGGACAATAAAGATTCAAACATGAAGCCAATAATGTATACAGTAGATATACCTTTAATGATACTCACTGGCAAATGAACATCTAAAATACCCTCAGACAAAGGAACATCTAAAATACCCTCAGCTTGGCTAAGCCATCGTAGCCTAACCAACGCTCTTCAAACAAATCAGTTTAAATGTTTTGTAAGAAAAAGCTGCTTATGATAAACTAGCCTTATTCAAATTGTTTTAGTTCTCATCAATGTCTTGATCAACATCACTGGTTGTGATGTTTCCTGATGATGGCTGATCAGCCTTTCTCCCTCCAGTTTAAACCCTCAAAATGACAGTAACAATATCTTCCTTGCTTTGCTTTTAATCTTAAAAGATTTTGGGGTAGCAATTTAACGTTGTTGTAGCTGGTTCCATTTTCCAGATGGAAGTTGGGAATATAGAGATCTAATATAGGTGTCACCCTGCTAAGCTTAACAGCGTCAGAAATATGCTTAGCATTATTTTACTTTGGAGAATAAAGAGGAGCTCCTGAGATAGGGTTGGCGACAGTCTCATTTTACCACATGTGCTCTGCATTTCAATGGAAACCTATTTTCTATGTTTCTAGGAAAGTTGGCTACTCCTGAACGTAGTCAGCACTTTCACTTCTGTACAAGTAGATTGCTGTGTGTTGTAGAACGCACAAAGACATATTCTAGGCGAATGTAAATGAGTACCACCAGATACTTTGCTAACAATCCCTCTCGAGTAGAGTTGAGGTAAAAATTCTGTCCCATAACACAATATTGGCAACCCTACCATGGCACCAACAAGACACAAGCATTAGTTCTTCATGAATGCTAAAGAAGGGCCTTAAAAGGACCCATTCAGAAACATGGTTGCCTCGGACAGGATGGGACTAAACAATCAGCTGCCACAAAAGGCTACCCTTTCTTTTAAAATACATTGTGTGTAATTAGGAAGAGTGGGTGCATTCCACCCAACTCTGCTGGGATAATGCTAAACCACAATTATTCCCTTGCTATGCTTAAATATAGAATGACCTGTACTTTACCAACAACCTGCCTGAGGACCATATCTACTGAGCCTTAGAATGTCCTTCTTGTGTTTGAGGGAGCCCAGTAATCATAATAAACTTCCACTCATTAATCTTTTATTTGGGTAATGAAAACACCGAGCCACAAAATCTGTAATTTATTAATCTGAAATATGTTTGCCAGCAAGTATCTTCTACTCTTGCTGGCTCTGTTACCTTCACTGTAATTTCCCAATGCTGACAACTTAATCATCACATTAGAATCACAACCCTTATTAATCCTATCTATTGAAATAAACCTACAGTTAGGCGTTTATTAAACTCCTCCCAAAACTGTGTTAAATCATATTTCTGATTGCACAGTAATGTTCTTGACTATAATCAGTTTAATTGCATCTTACATGGCAACAGAGGTGTACATCAACTCAATGCAATTCAATAGTAATTTGAGTACAATTATCTTAACTGCATAGTAACAAGCAAAAGCAAGATTAAAAGATACAGAATGAAATTATATTTTACAATATTACTATTGAATGTTAAGCTGTTCTGAATGGTAAACAACATAGTTTAATAGACAAAACCACTAGGGGTTGGGGAAAGGATTGTACCAATCTGTCTTAATGCAATCATTCCATTCTGCCTCTGTTTTGAAGGTTAAGCATTGAACGCAGATCGTATTTGCTGAAAATACAGTTGCCTTATTGGGCAAGTCTTTATCTATTTAAACCTTTAAAAAAAATCATCTTTAATACATTTCTATGGTGTGCAAAGTGGGAAGTCAGTTTTTCTTAAAACTATCAATGGAAGCGTAGTCCTTGGATAACAGAGTTACATCTGGCATTTTACAAAAGCAGTGCTGGGTTTTCGATGAAATTGTAATAACACTTTGTGTCTACTGAAAGAGGAAGATTTGACCTCTTCACTGGGACTAACCAAACGCAAGTCGTTTGTCTCATTTTTTTCAGTAAATGTTGGTGGGTGGAGGATGAACAGTAGCTCTGGAGAGTGCCTGCAAATGTGGGAGAGAGAGGAACAGAGCAATACTGCACCGCCCTGTGTCTCATGGAAGCTGCTTTAATGTCAAATAGAAATGTCTGACAATATATTACACCCAGGTCCTCACAGTTTTGATTGAAGCATGTAATTCAGGAGACACTTACAATGAATGGTGAAAATTCAATACATTTTCTAATTTCGGATTCATTTTGTGCTTTGAAGGACCTCTTCATGTTCTCTATTCAATTTAGCTTGCACTCCATCTTGGCTACTCAGGGAATATGAGGAAAATAAATTGGCGAATTCCTCATGTTATATTCATTTGTGTCAGATTTTTTGGCCTTGAAGTCTTCAGCTGATGTTATATCAAGTCCACGCAACCATAAAATAACCTTTACAATGTTCTAAGATCACAAAAGAAGTATGGTCTAAATCAGCGTAGCAATTCATAAAGTATTGTGCTTCGCTTTTTATCTGATCTTGAACAGTAAATGTCTGCTGCAAAAGTAGCACTGATGCAAAATCATCCGCCCAGTAATGTCATCATGTTAAAAGCAGTAAAGATGCAGTCAAAGTCCAATATAAAAAAGAAAACTTTCAGAGGTGGAAGGCCTCAGTTTTTAAACTCAATCTACATGGCAGATACACTACTTTGGTAGTCCTATATAGGGGTCCTATATTTGCACCTCTCACTTTTTCTCTCTCTAGTTCTCTCTCTTTTCTTTTCCCTTATTTTCAAGTTAAAAAGTTAAAATTGAAGCTGTACATTAACTGTATAATTTTATATGCCGATTGTTTTATTCTTGTACAATTGCTTCTGATAAAATAAATAAATAAATAAATCTACATGGCAGGTACAGTGTTGATTTTTTTTTTTTAAATAATGCGATTCGGGGTAGCATTAATGTTCAAAGAGAGTAGTGCATTTAAGTCACTGAAAATCAATACGCATGTGAAAATAAGCAATTAGAAGGCAATTAGGTAGGTTATAATGCATATCAACACCTGCCTCAATACAGACCTGGACCCACTATAGTTCACCACAACAGATCAATAGGGAAGACACAAGGAACTGCAGATGCTCAAGAAATTCAACAGATCAGGCAGCATCTCTGGAGGATGTTTCAGGTTGGGGCTCTTCTTCAGACTGATTGTAGGAGGGGTGAGAAAGCTGGAAAAGAAGTGGAGGTGGGACAAATCCTGGGAAGTGATAGGTGGGTACAGGTGAGGAAGTGGGAAGAGGGTTTGATTGGGAAATAGGTGGACAAAGGCTAGGGATAAAAATGGAGACAAAAGGATATCAGATAAGGAGAGAAGATGGAAATGAAAAATCAGAGGTACAGTGCCCTCTGTAATGTTTGGGACAAAAACCCACCATTTATTTATTTGCCTCTGTACTCCACAATTTCAGATTCGTAAAAGAAAAAATCACATGTGGTTAAAGTGCACATTGTCAGATTTTAATAAAGCCCATTTTTATACATTTTGGTTTCACCGTTTCGAAATTACGGCAGTGTTTATACATAGTCCCCCCATTCCAGGGCACCATAATGTTTCGGCAATGTCATGTAAATACAAGTAGTCATGTTTAGTATTTTGTTGCATATCCTTTGCATGCAATGACTGCTTGAAGTCTGCGTTTCACGGACATCACCAGTTGCTGGGTGTCTTCTCTGGTGATGCTCTGCCAGGCCCGTATTGCAGCCATCTTTCGCTTATGATACTTTTCGGGGCTAGGCCCCTTTAGTTACCTATGAACTATACTAAATCTCCCATAGAAAATGTCCAAGCTCAAGAGCCAACACTAAGTCTATCTACACATATTTGTTATTATTGAAGGTATGTGATACTCTCATGTGATACAATAAAAACATAGATATGTGCAGGGCACGAAAGGTTTGAGCAAATGGGATTAGTGAAGATAGGTACAAAAGGTGATAGACACAAAATGCTGGGGTAACTCAGAGGGACAGGCAGTATCTCTGGAGAGAAGGAATGGATGACGTTACGTGTCGAGACCCTTCAGATATCAACCGTCTCAACTTTTCCACTCCGCTTACCTACTCTAACCTCTCATGATTCCTCCGGTACAAAGGGTGACATGGATATGATGGGCCGAAGGGCCTGTTTCTGTGCTGTACAACATAATGAATCTATGACACCAAAGCACTTGATCCTTCAGAATTACAGAGTTTAATGGATCATGCCACCAACCACATGTGCACCTGAGATTCACTAATCTTTACTCAATGTGGATTTGGTAGGAAGCAACATTACAATTCTCCGTTTTGAACCCTCGTGTGTTGCCTTTGGTGCCAGGGTGGATTAGGAATGTTGCTATTGCAAAATACTTTTATAGTCTATATAACAACAAACACAGAGCATGGTAGAATGTTCTCTTTGTTTCTCTCGCAGCTTTGCAACTATTTGTTGGCCAGCAATAATTTCCTCATTGAGGTAACAGATGTGCCAGGGCAGTGAGGGAGAAGGACTGAATCCTTAGGTTTGTTGGCTGCTTTCCTATTCTGAAGAGAGGGAGAGTATTTGGTTCTGGAATATGGAGAATATTATGTGTTTTAATCCACAGGGGGCCACTCTGAATTAGACTATTAAGTAGCATATGTGCTGTGCATGAACAATGAAACATATGGCATGCTGCGTATCGGAATCACCTGCTACAAATGGGCAGATAGTAAAGAATACTAACACGTCAGCCACTGTGAACGCATTCACCATGAACACCTGTGTCTTGGCAGGCAAAGGCAAAATAATACGTCCGTTGGTAGTTCCATTCACCAGATTCTGTTCTCTGCAAACTGTTCACAACCGGGGGAACAATATTCAAATCCTTTTACTACGACAATGTGTAACTGCTCGCTAGCAATACAATTTACATCATACACTGAGTGTTCTGACACGGGAACACTACAGGACAGGTGGCCGAGTTAATGCATTGGCAAATATCCAAAGCACAACACTTCTTCACTCTGCCAAGGAAAAGAGCCTGCTCTCCTGCCAGCTGAGGAGGGAAGGTGCGGATTCAGGAGCTATCAGGAGAAATTTGTGAGTCATCCTTAATTCTGCAATGGATTTTGAAGAATCAAATCTCGAGACATAGACGAGAAATTTGATCAAACCTGAGATTGGATGGGGACCGGTGAAATATTCTAAACACTAAGGATTGCCACTGGCTTTGACTTTGCAGCTGCAATAACCATAGGGAGTCAGGTCGCTGCTGTTACTGTTTAAAACAAGCAGCAATGTTTAGCATCTGCAGTCAGAATCATTTCCCCTGGATGGAAATATCAAATACCAATGCACATAAAGGTGAGAGAGGCAAAGTTTAAAATAAATGCATGGGTACTTTTATTTTATACACAGAGTTAGAGAGTGCCTAGAACATGCTGCTAGGGATTGTTGATGGAGGCAGGTATGATAGTGGCTTTCAAAAGACCTTTGGATATGCAGATGGATATGCAGGGAATGGAGGGATATGGATTATATGCAGGCAGAAAAGAGTTGGCCTTGACATTATGTTCGGCACACAAAGGGCCTGTTCCTGTGCTGTGCTGTACTGTTGGATATTCAAAATGAACAAAGATAAGTTAAAATCAGTTCATTAATTAAATCCTGGTTCTCCACAGAATCTTTTGCTGGAATATCTGTAGATTGAATCAATTGAAAATAAATGATTTGCTAAGAACTTCAAACACTGTTCCCACTGTACACATCTTAGAAAATACCCAGTCAAGAGTTTTTGTGGATTGATTGAATGAAAGATACAGCATGGAAACAGGTCCTTCAGCTCACAGAGTTCATGATCACCCATTCACACTAGTTCTACGTTATCCCACATGCATACACTCCCTTTACTTTAAGGGCCTGTCTCACTATACGAGGTAATTCAAGAGCTCTCCCGAGTTAAAAAATAAAATAAAACTCGCAGAAGCACGTAGAATGTACATAGAGTGTACGTCGGAGCTCTGGATGTACGTCGGAGCTCTGGACAACTCTTCGCGGCTCATAACGGTAACGGCAGGTACTCAGGAAACGTGGTAGGCTCGTGAAAACTCGTGAAGATTTTTCAACATGTTGAAAAATGTCCAAGAGAGCCCCGATTACCTAGAGCAGCTATTACCGTAATTCTCCGAGTTCAAATCAGGGGAAACTCGGGAGAACTCTTGAATTAGCTCGTACAGTGGGACAGCCCCTTAAAGAGCATTTTACAAAGTCTAATAAACCTACACACCTACATGTCTTCAGGATGTGGGAGGGAACCGGAGCACCCGGAGGAAACTCACGTGGTCACAGGGAGAACATGCAAACTCCACACAGACAGCACTCGAGGTCAAGATTGAATCAGCGTTTCCGGCGTTGTGACGCAGCAGCTCTACCAGATGCACCACTGAGCTACCCCTATGAAGTCATAATTATGAAGTCATAATTAATGCTGAATATCCCCCTACTGAAGGGCTAATTTTACAATTGTGGAGCCTCATTGCCTCAAATCACTCAAAACGTCCTAAGATAGAAACAAAATGTTGGAGTAACAGCGGGACAGGCAGCATCTTTGGAGAGAAGGAATGGGTGATGATTCAGTTCAAGACCCAAAAAGTCACCAATTCCTTCTCCCCAAAGATGCTGCCTGTCCCGCTGAGTTACTCCAGCATTTTGTGTCTATCGTTGGTTTAAACCAGCATCTGCAGTTCCTTCCTACTCAAAACCTCCTGCTTTGTTGGCTGGAAGTACTCATCAGTCCAATTGGCTAATTAGTCTGCCTGCCACCTGCCTTGCAAGAGGGCCTGATTGATAACACAGAGTTAAATTGATAATGGAAATGAGGAAATCAATATTCTGGCACCTGCTACAACTATATGGGTCATTTTCAAGGTTGGCCACAAACAACAATTATTTCCAGCTGATTGTAACACCCAGGCCAAAGAGCCAGTGACGTATTATTCATTTGAAGTCAACTTGCACACACATTAAGACAAGTTTATGTCAATAACTCAAAGTGTGTAGAAGTGCTGATCACTTCTATCCTCTTGTAGATTTCATGGTGATAGACAGCGATGGTAAAGCATCACATTTGATATTAACTTGGCACAAGATCTTTGATTAAACACGTGGTCCCTTCCAATAAATTAGATATCATTCAGCAAACTAATCATTACTAGACCAGAGGGCCAACCTCACTATCAACATAAAATGCCTTGTAAACAAAAAACATTAGATGTATAATGAACAAGATAATTATCAGTTGTAATATTGCACAAGAGAGTTGGAGGTCTTTTCTACAATTTGAATGATGCTCTTTCAAATAACCAGATAAGTTTGTATCTGAATTCAAGCAACTGCCTTAATGTCCACATCAGCGTCTATATCTCTCGTTGCCCTTATCCCTAACCAGTCTGAAGAAGGGTCTCAACCCGAAATGTCACCCATTCCTTCTCTCCAGAGATGCTGCCTGTCTCACTGAGTTACTCAAGCTTTTTGTGCCTTAATGTATCTGTGTGTTACTTTGAATGCATTTCCCCTAGCAGTGGTAATAATGCTGATAGATTTACTATCAAATTAATCTGTAATGTAAACTCATGTGCAATAAAAGAGCCAAACTTTACTTTTTAAGTTATCCCTTCATCCACCATTCCCTCTTTTGCTTCAACTCTGTTTCCACTATCATATTGATTTCAAAAATTCCAAGCTACATGAAATCCTCAGGTCAGGAGTTAACTGATGGACTGTCACATCTATGGCTTCAATTGCAACTGCCACTACTCCTCAACGCTGACAAGCATTGTATAAAGTTCACTATAATATGGTTTCAAACAGTGAAGCTTGTGTCAGTCTCAGTAACCAACCAGTGCTATTTTGGATGAATGAGTTCAAGTATTAGCGATTTTTGCGAGTTAAATGGGCACCCAGAGGATTATGTATTGCGCAGGCTCATTTAGAGAGAAGCTGGTTGCAAATTCGAATCATTAACATTGAGAAAGATAGCTCCAAATGTCATATAGCCAATGACATTGTCCAATAATTCTCAGTTCCAGTGCAATGCAAAGGTGTAAAATGCCTTCTGCATTTCCTCACAAAAATACCATGGGTAGGATCTTAGAGTCATACAATTAAACCAAATGGAAACATGCCCATCGACCCACCTTGTCCATGCTGACAAAGTTGATATTGACAAGTGGCCCATATCTATCGCAAACCTTCCTATCCATATATCTGTCTACATTTGCTTTGAGAGTTGTAATTGTGTCCACTGCTAAAGTTTTTCTCTGGCAGCACATACCAGAAACGGAATACGCTGTGCGTGAAAAACATACTCCTGAGATCCCTCGTGAAATCTCTCCCTCTCACCTTAAGCCTACGACCTCTTGCTTTAGAATCCTCCACCCAGGGTAAAAGTTTGTGAGTGTTCACTTTATCCACATGATTTGGTGTACTTCAATAAGGTCACCCCTCAGCCTCGGACACTCCAAGGCAAAACATCCCAGTCTATCGAGCCTCTCCTTATAATTCAGACCTACAATGCCCTGTAACATCCTGATTAATCTTTTCTGCATCCTTTCCAACTAAATGACATATTTTCTCGAGCCGAGCAATAATTTTAATCACACAATGCAATTCTGCTCATATTTTCCATTTTTTCAAATGTTAAAGGCAACTAAGAAATTTTATTTAATGCAGGAAGAAATCTATTACAGTCGTTTCCACTGCAATAAATATCAACCCTCATTTGGTATTATTGCCGTCAGAGAGAAAAGAACCAGAGATTGAGAGAGAACATGCAAGAAAATGAAAGAGTGAGAATTAGAGTGAAAATTATGAAGTGAGAGGGAAAAAGAGGAAGGGAGAATGAGAATGGTGATACTTTCAGATCCTGATACTACATTAGTGTAAGAAGGAATTGTAGGTTTAAACTGAAGATAGACATAAAACTTCTGAAGAAGGGTCTTGACCCGAAACGTCGCCCATTCCTTATCTCCAGAGATGCTGCCAGTCCTGCTGAGTTTCTCCAGCATTTTGTGTCATGCTAAATTAGATTTTAACTGCAGCCCTGGTATTTAAAACCAGCATCGTCAGTTTTCAACCTCCAATCAATAATTTCTAAGAAATGTCCTTCAATACTGGCACCTTTGATTCTGTGCAGTAACTCTATGCGTACTAACATTAAATGGAGAAAATTGTGACCTCCAGCATGTTACTCTTTGTCATCATACTGCCATCGATTTATTCTAGACACTGTCCATTACCGAATATGAATATTTTAATGCATATTTTTTGGAATAAAGAGAAAAATATTAACCTAAGTTATGATCTGAACACCCAAGAACAACAAAAATGATTGTTGAAAATATTATCCTTAATCCAAAATTTATCTTGCTAGGATAGAAAACATAGAAACATAGATAGAAACATAGAAAATAGGTGCAGGAGTAGGCCATTTGGTCCTTCGAGCCAATATGATCATGGCTGCTCATTTTCCATCATGATTAAAACCGGCCTCGACTAAAAATAGGTTGCCGTTTTTAAAATCGATAATTTTTTAGTCGCAGGTCTAGTCTAAGCCGGTTTTCTACATAGTCGTGGAAGGTTTTCAACATATGCGTGGGAGGTGGTAGGAGGTTGCAGGTCACCTCGACCTTGATTTTTTTTTGGGTGGCGGACAAGTTCACCAGAGGTTGCTGTTTAGGTCTCCTAAGTGGGACAGGGGCATTAGAGCTAAATCTAACTCTCTTGAATTTCACCTACAAACCTGTACGTCTTTGGAGTGTGGGAGGAAACTGAAGATCTTGAGAAAACCCATGGAGAGACAGGGAGAACATACAAACTCCATACAGACAGCACCCGTAGTCGGAATCGAACCCGGGTCTCCAGCGCTGTAAACGCTGCAAAGCAGCAACTCTACCGCTGCGCCACCGTGCCACCCAAATGGCTAGAAAAATGTGACTTTTCACAACATTATCTTGGAATTATATATGTTTAAGAAAGAACTGTGGATGCTGAAAAAATCGAAGGTAGACAAAAACGCTGGAGAAACTCAGCGGGTGAGGCAGCATCTGTGGAGCGAAGGAATAGGCAACGTTTCGGGTCAAGACCCTTCTTCAGACTGATGTCAGGGGAAGAGGCGGAGACAGTAGGCTGTGGGAGAGCTGGGAAGGGGAGGGGAAGGAAGGAGAAAGCAAGGTCTACCTGAAATTGGAGAAGTCAATGTTCATACCGCTGGGGTGTAAACTACCCAAGAGAAATATGAGGTGCTGTTCCTCCAATTTGCGGTGGGACTCACTCTGACCCTCCGTAAATCCCTGGTCAATTCATCCCTTCCCACCCAAACCACCCCCTCCCCAGGTACCTCCCCTGGTACATGAGAGGATGTGCCATCGAGTGTTGCAGCCTCGCCTGCAGCTGTTCGTTCTTTCATCCTTTTTTTATTTTTAGTCTGTCAAAGGTTTTGTTTTGAAGGTCTTTTAGTCTTTTTATGTAGGGGGTGAGTGGGGGAAGGGGGAAGGGGGAAACTGTTTTTCACAGTCGCTACGTGGTCCAGGAAGCATCTTTCCTCCGAGCTGCATCTTCAACCCTTCTTGCGGCCTACCATCTGGAGACCGGCCAGAGCTTCAGCTTCAGCAGTGATGCAGCACTGAAGTACCATAGCGGTGAGGGCGATGACTTACCGAGGGCGCCGTCTTGGAAGCTACGGAGTGCTGGGACTTCCGACTTGAACACTGTGGAGCTGTGGTCTGTGGAGCTTCCAGCCGCGGGCGGAGCTGACTTTGGCATCGCGGAGCCCTAGGATCTTTCACCAAGGTCACCAGTCTTGGAGCTCCACCCAGCTCAGCCTTCAGGTGCCGCGGTCTCCAGTAGGAAGCGGCCGATTCGGAACTCCAAGCGCTGAGAGTGTTCTTCCGACGTTCCATCAAATGGCAAGAAGGCCTGAAACATTAGGCCGTCCGCCATTGCAGCGACTGCGGAGGCCTCAATAGGCCCCGACCACAGGTGAACTGAGGAAGAGGACTGAACTTTATTGCCTTCCCTCACAGTGGGAAACATTGATTCCGCTGTGGGGGGGTGTTTTTATGTCTAATGTTAAATTCTATAGTGTTGTGTTTATCTTATTTGTGTGCTGCATGGTAACTCAAATTTCACTGCACCAATTGGTGTATGTGACAATAAATGTCCTTTGTCCCTTTGTCCTTTGTCCTTTGCAACCGTAGGAAATGCTACACTTGTCGCTTTATCTCCCCCCTCGACTCTATCCAAGGACCCAAGCAGTCTTTCCAGGTGAGGCAGATGTTCACCTGCACCTCCTCCAACATCTTCTATTGCATTCGCTGTTCCTGGTGTCAACTGCTCTACATCGGTGAGACCAAGCGCAGGCTTGGCCGATCGCTTCGCCCAACACCTCCGCTCAGTTCGCAATAACCATCCTGATCTCCCGGTGGCTCAGCCCTTCAACTCTCCCTCCCATTCCAAATCCAACCTTTCAGTCCTGGGCCTGCTCCATGACCAGAATGAGTCCCACCGCAAATTGGAGGAGCAGCATCTCATATTTTGCTTGGGTAGTTTGCACCACAATGGAATGAACATTGACTTCTCCAATTTCAGTTAGTCCTTGCTTTCTCCTTCCTTCCCCTCCCCTTCCCAGCTCTCCCATAGCCAACTGTCTCTGCCTCTTCCTTTCTGCTTCCTGCCCCCCACCCCCACATCAGTCTGAAGAAGGGTCTCGACCCGAAACATTGCCTATTCCTTCGCTCCATAGATGCTGCCTCACCCGCTGAGTTTCTTTAGCATTTTTGTCCACCTTGGAATTATATATCAATTTTAACACTCCACGGTGCCTCACAGGTATAATTCAAGACAATACTCATTACTTTGCTTGGATTACAACAATTCTTCTTTGTTTCCTTTGCTTCCTAAACACACTGACGTGTTGTTCCTGATATAATTAACATTACAGATGAAATGTACATGCAAAATGTTTTCTATTATAATGCATTATTCTCTTTCTTTCCTAATGTGCCCTGTAGGATTAAAGAATGGTGTAATTGGGTGCAGTACAACTGTTCCAATCAATAAGATACAAATAGATGTAGTAGCGTTAATGATCTTGAATAAATAGCATTAAGTACTGGATCCTGATGTTGTTTTACTTGTTTCATTTCAAAGAGCATTCAAGTTTCACAGTACAGTAAACGCTCATTATAACGAACCATAGGGGAGGGGAATGTTGTCTGTTCTTGTCGATTGTCCGCTATAAACGAGTAAGGTATTATCATTGTATGTCGTTGAAACAAAGAACTGCAGATGATGGTTAATACACTAAAGGACACAAAGTGCTGGAGTAATTCAGTGGGTCAGGCAGCATCTCTGGAGGACATGGATAAGTGACTTTGGGATCCTTCTTCGGACTGATACCGTTTGCTGAGTTACTCCAGCGCTTTGTGTTGTTCCACTTTACATTTCGGTGCCAATGCTGCTGGTCTGCACCAGCGAGCCCTGATTAGCGCACCACATGGTCCATAGACATGGCTGTCGTTGCGGCCCACATTGTAGCCCCTGCAGACAGCATTTTGTTCAGGGCATTGCCAATGACAGGACGTGCTTGCCCACCTGGGGCTCTCTCCTCTCTCACCAGCTGCCCCTTCTTCGTCCAATCCCCGCTCCACCGCCGCCTCCTACTCTTTCTTCTCTCCTTTAGTGACTACCAAGGACCTTGGCGAATCCAGGGGAGAAGGAGGAGGAGGTGGCGGGTGGAGGGGTAGATTAAGTTGTTTGTAGATTATAGAGGGCAGATATTATTTTGCCCTGAAATTAATGCTTCCTATAATTGGACCTCAATATTTGTTTCAGCATTGCCTCCAGCACAGTCACTTATTAAGAGCCTGGTTCTAGGGACCTTGGCATAGCCCGTGCAGCGAGGGGACTATCAAAGAATAGAGACACAAGGAACAGCAGATGCAGTAAAAAACATAGTGCTGGAGAAACTCAACAGATCAGGCAGTATCTCTGGAGGGAATATACATGCGATGTTTTGAGTTGGGACCCTTCTTCAGACTGAGTGTAGTAAAGAGGAAAAAAGTGAAAAAGAGAGACGGGGATGGGGCGAAGCTTGGCGAGTGATAGGTGGTTACAGGTGAGAGAGGGTGATTGGCAAATGGGTGGAGACGGTGACAAAGGCTGGAGGTAAAATGGAGACGAAAGGAGCAGGCAAAGAAACAGATGTTGGCTGCATTGTTAGAACAGATTAACAAGCAGGGAAGCCCCATCCACAGATCCCAAGCTGCCCATGCCTTCAATGTAGTTGGGGCCATTGAACATTTTCAATGTCTTTGAAATTCATTAACGTTTAGTAATGTGAAAGGCATACAAAACATAATTACATAATGTTCTTTTAAAAGCTATAAAGTGCAACCACGCAGTTAAAAAAAATAACAACTGTTGCAGAGAGATCCTGCTGCCCTGTTGCTCTTCATAAGGAGAGACATCTGACATCACAAGCAGTAGGTTAGAAACACCACTGCCAATGGAGACAGCTCCCGCTCTGGACAGTGGGATGTCTCCAGGAATACAGGAATCATTCTTGGCATCCCCGAGAGGGTCGAGTCCAAAGATATCACCGGATTCATGGGCCGTCTGATACCGCAGCTTCTCGGTGAAGCGAATTTCCCCACTCCTCTAGTGATTGGGCGCTGTCACCGTACCAGTCGCAAGGATAACTCCAGAGCCAATGGTCCGAGGCCGATCCTGGTGAAGTTCCACTATTTCCAGGATAAGCAGAGGATAATGAAGCTCTCCCGGGAGAAAAATGTGCCCCTTGAGTACAACGGAGCTCGGGTTCATATCTACCCGGACTTCAGCGCTGGTCTTGTCCAGAGACGCCGGGAGTATGATGCGGCTAAGAAGAAGCTACGCGACCGTGACATCAAATACGCATTGATCTTTCCCTGCACACTGAGAGTTGTCCACGCTGGTGACACGCACTCCTGATGAAGTTGAGACATTTCTTGGTGAGCTCTCCTCCATTAACTCCTCCATGGACTCTGATATAACAGCCTAATTTTACTTCGGAGTCACGTGAGTGACTACGTGAAGAACCCGCTTCCAACGCATGCGTGCCATATCGCTACACGCATTGCACGAGTCAACAGAAGGGTGGAGGACATCCCCCAATAACGGGAGAAGGAAAAAAGGACCAGCAAAAGGCAGGTAAGGACTCTGCATTTTTATTCACAGAAAAATGGACAGTGAAAAGGAAACGGTCTGCAAAAAAGCTGCCCGAGAAACGCGTTGTAAACGTGGATGAACGGCAGAGACAGCAGCCGTCGGCTCTAGAGGCCTCGGTAGAGGAATCAGCTGTGCCAGAAATCATTCTGGCACCGACGAAACTTATTCACCGGCCGGGAGGCAAAGTTCAAACTAAAACGCACCATCTAGCAGAGCCCGACTTGGAGCAGCAGCGGGCGACCAGCCCGTATCAATATCGGACCAGGGCTGAACGGGTGCGGCAGACGGAACAAACCCGCTATGAGTGGCTGCATACGGAGCAGCCAGGAGAAACAGCTGACCGGGAACAGACGTGGACCGACAGTCAGGACCGGTGTGGCCAGCGGCGGGACGAGGAAAGCCCGCAAACCAGCACCTGTGAGTACCGGGGACGGGAACAGCTGGGATACAAAGAGCAGCACACTGCTGAAAGGCTGCAGGAATGGGAGCAGCCAAAAATAGCAAGTGCAGCTCACCGTCTAAAGGAGCTGCTGGAGGAGCTCCTTCACAGTGGCAGTCCCATGAATGTGGAGACTAGCCACAGTGGGCAGACAAGCCCCATATGGGTACCCCGTGAGGGACCCCCTGAAATCTCGACCTCTTCGGAGGAGAGTGGGCAGGACCCTGATGGGCCAGACCCTGATCACACAGCTTCCCATGATCCTGAATCTGCAGAAAAACATACACTGCTGGACATGGTGGCTGATTACTTCAAACCAAGTCAAACAGGGGCAGACTTGGATTCCAGGATGGCAGCCAGTATTAACTACATGTCTGGCCATCAACTCCAACAACAAATATTCACAGAGACACTGGCCAGACATCTGCCACCTGGTAACTGTGATGTATTACAAATCCCCAGTGTCAACCAATGCATTTGGAAGCATATGGGGAAGGAAATCAGGAACCATGATCTCAAAATCCAGAAAGCCTTAAAGGGGCTTACGGCAGGGATCACAGCTTACATCCGCACCCTGGACAAAACAGAGCAAACTAAAGGCCACCAAGACGCACTAGCCCTGTTCTGTAATGTACAATATGAGCTGAATAGCATGCGGAGGGCGGCTATTCAGCCAGCACTGGATCCTAAATATGCAACAATTTGCAAACAAAGAGCCGTTAAAACCCCAACCCTTTTGTTTGGGGAAGCCAAGACACTGGGGCTCATCAAAACCAGCGCAAAGGCTTATTTTGGATCACGGTACCAGCCACATGGAAGACCGAAAAGTGTGGCTTATATCAGTGGCAGTGCCAGAACCCAATATAACCCGCAGCAGCCTTCTTTTAGGGTATGGCCAGGGACGGCCACCCTGGAAGATGCGGAAGCCTAAACCTCCAGTACAACCACGAATACGAATAAAAACAAAACCCCCTTTTTGCAAAACGAAGAAAATAATACAACCACCAGTAACCATGGAGGTAGGTGGGTGTGGTTCTTTTGTAAAAAAGGGACCTACGACGGTGGGAGGGAGGTTGCAATACTACAGTGACGAATGGTGTAAAATCACTACAGACTCGTATGTTCTAAGCAGTATTCAGGGTTATCTGATAGAATTTACTCATCCCAATAACCACCCAGTACAACATATACCAGAAAGGCATTTCGTCCTTACAAAAACCGAACAATCTAAAGCCCACATGGAGCTACAACGATTGTATACAAAAGGTGTGATTGAGCATACTACTCATGAACAATTAAAATTTGTATCAAACATATTTATTAAAAATAAAAAAGATGGGGGTTGCAGGATTATCATTGACCTTTCAACCCTAAACACATTCGTTCAATATGTTCATTTTAAGATGGATACCTTTATCACTGCTAAAGAATTAGTATCAGCTGGTTTCTATATGACAAGCATTGACTTAAAAGATGCATACTATACAGTACCTATCAAAGGGGAACACAGACGGTAGTTAAGTGTAAATTGATACCAGAAACGAATATGGATTATCTAGGATTCACCATTAACACGGTCAATATGTTAGTAACTTTACCAATAATTAAAGCCGCAGCCCTACAGGAGGATTGCAGCGAGCTTCTTAACACCAACAGACCCTCCATTAGACGGGTAGGCCGGATAATTGGGAAGATTGTGGCTACATTCCCGGCCACACATTTTGGGCCATTACATTATCAAAATTTGCAAAGAGCAAAAATTAGAGCACTCAAATTTAACAAAGGTCATTTTGATAGACCTATGGAGCTGCCTACGGAAGCTATAATTGAACTACAGGGGTGGGAACATAGCATTAGGTATTGCTCAAACCCCATCATTATTGACAACTCGTCTATGGTATTACAAAATGGTGTATCCAAAGAAACATTTGGATATCGGCAACATAAAGGTAAGCTAAATTCAGTGGCAGACACCAGGTCACGCAAATTTAATGAAAACACGGAATGGATGTTAAATAAAATGTATTTGCTGAAATTACAGCAAAATATGGTAGACCAGATATTGATATTTTTGCGTCCAGGTTGAATCACCAATTACCAAGGTATGTGTCCTGGGAACCAGACCCTGGGGCAGAAGCTACAGATGCTTTCTCACTGCATTGGGGGAAATGGCGTTTTTTATGCTTTTCCCCCATTCTGCATCATCAATCGGGTACAAAGGAAAATTCAACACGATTGGCCTACTCAACCGTGGTATTCGGTCATACAGGGGATGGTGTTAGAACCATGTTCCATTATTGGACATAGCCCGAATTTATTAATTCATCCAGTAACTGGAGGGGGGCAGTCACCCATGCCATAAGACTATGGATTTGTTGATTTGTAGAGTCTGAAAGACCCACTACACGGCATGGGGCTGTCAGACAGGACGATGAATCTCATCACATCCGCACAAAGACTGTCAACACGGAAGCAGTACCTCGGACACATCAAGAAATGGGGCATATACTGCTTTGACAACAACCTAGACCAAAGGGCCAAGAATATTCTGGCCGTATTGGAATTCTTAACAAACCTCCATTATGATAAACGATTGGGCTACAGTGCCATCAATAGTGCCAGAAGTGCACTCTCCAATTACCTATCACAAGGAACGGAGCGGCACACGGTGGGAACGCACCCCCTGGTAACAAAACATATGAGGGGCATATTCAATGCAAATCCCCCTAAAACCAGGTACTCCAAAATCTGGGATGTGGGTGTCGTTTTTAAACATGCTGAGGAGCTGGTAGCCCATAAACAGCATTATCACTGCAGAAACTGACCATGAAGATGGTTATGCTCATGGCGTTAGTTACTGCACAACGAGTCCAGTCATTAAGCAAACTGAGCCTGGACTACTTGATCATCTCACGAGAGAAACTGGTGTTTGTCATACATGAGTTAATAAAACAAACAGACCAGGTTCATCGGGTCAAGTGATTGAATTTATGGCATATCCATATGACGAACGTCTGTGTATAGCAAGACATATCCAATTATACATGGAATATACTAAGAGCATTCGAGGTCAGGAAATGGCTTTGTTAATTTCTTACAAGAAACCGCACAAAAGGGTCACGACCCAAACTATCTCAAGGTGGCTCAAATGTGTCCTAAAGATGGCAGGAATAAACACTAATGGTTTTAAATCTCATTCCACCAGGGCTGCAGCAAAATCCGCAGCAAAAATTCTGAGGTACCCACGGACCAAATCCTCAGAATAGCAGGATGGTCATCCGAAAGGACTTTCCAAAGGTTTTATAATAAACCAGTTTTTTTGGAGCCATCATCATTTTCGGAAAGCATTTTACGTTCAATATTATAATTTGCCCGAAGGGTTACAGGGCTATGATTTCAATTAATAAATGTATTTTCTCGTTATATCACACAAGTCTTTGTATAAGTGTGTCTAAAATTGCTAATGATACTCTCTCCCGATACCCAAGGCAGTTGTGAAGCATGGACTCGTTCCACGGCATGAGGTCACAGAGCTTTGAAATCTTCACGTAGTCACTCACGTGACTCCGAAGTAAAATAGTAAGATTAAACGAGAACTTACCAGTTTGAAGTTTGATCTGTATTTTATGAGGAGGAACGTTGAGGGAATACGTGCCCTCCGCTCCCACCCTCCTATGATCATATCAAAACTGGTATCTCTTTGATAATCTTACTATGTTAGGTCATTATAGTTTCTGTGACCTCACACCGCTGCTTTGAAGAATGGCACGCATGCGTTGGAAGCGGGTTCTTCACGTATTCCCTCAACGTTCCTCCTCATAAAATACAGATCAAACTTCAAACTGGTAAGTTCTCGTTTAATCTTACTATGTTGGTGGCCAGTGGCTGGTGATAGCGTTAGCACAATAATGTTGTCTGCCGATGAACTTTGTGTTTAGCTGGTTTTTGTTGTATTTTTTCTATAATTTTCCTACTCAACTTTTGATTTTGATAAAATGATGCCGGCGACTCCTCTTGTAATTATTTAACCGCTGGACCAGCATTGATTTTTCTGTCTTATTTGCAAAGTTGTAGCTGGCATGAGAGTTGTTATGATTGATGCTGCTTTACTACTGTTGCCGTAAAAAGTGTCGCAATTGCCGTAAAACGTCGTAACACTAAGAGTTGAGTTTTCTTTTTCTATACGAAATGTAAAAGGTTGTTTGAATGGTAAAGGATTGGTCCCTATAAACAATGGATTATAATCAATTACCAATTATTTGAATATCGAAATTTGATAAATTGACAATTAAAGGCATATGAAGTTTAATCTAGATTTTTTCTCTTTTTATTTTTATTTTTTATTAACCATATGCGATAATATGAGTTGTTATTTTGGGCTTCATAATGCCCCATTAATTTAAACATAAATGGTCCAGGACCTCATACTTTGATCTATTTGCATAAATATGAGCTATGCAGACTGAGGTGTGTATGCTCGCTTTTTTTTTCTTTTTCTCTCTCTCTCTCTCAATGACGCAGCCTGATCTTGTGTGCTTTGTCTGTCCTGTCTTCTGTGTGTGTGTGTTTGTGTCAATCTGTGTATGTGGCTCTCTCGTCCCCTTTCTCATGCTATTTCCCTGCCCCACTCCCCCAACCTTATCTACACCCAATTGATCCACAATTGATACAGCTAAAGGCCTAAAAATCATCCATTTGAACATTAGGAGTCTTCTTCCAAAGATAGATTTAATTAGAGTTTGGATTGCATAGAATAAACCTGACATAATAACATTTTCAGAAACATGGTTACATAGTGAAATTTGTGACAATGATATTCATATTGATAATTTTGCATTATATAGAGCAGATAGGCCTACGAGAGCTGGAGGTGTGGCTTGTTATGTGTCAACTCGCTTTATATCTGAATCTGCCATCCCTAAAGTAACCTCATCTCTCTTTGAAAGCCTTTTCATTAGGTTAAAACTTCATGAGAATAAACATCTAATTATCGGCACTATCTATCGATCCCTCCCCTGTTCATCCTGACTCAACTAAGTCCCTAATTTCCACTCTCACCTCTATTGAACACCCATGTGAATTAGTGCTTCTTGGTGACTTCAATAAAAACTGGCTCGATCGCTCCTCTTCTAACGACAAAAACTTGCTTAAAAGTATAAACCTGACCCAGTTAATCAACGAACCTACCAGAGTTCATGGCAATTCTACATCACTATTAGATTGGATTCTTGTTACCCATCCTGACCGAATCTTAACATCTGGTGTTTTGTCAGATTGCTTTAGCGAGCATTCTGCTATTTTCTGTGTGTGGAAGATTAAACCTTCCCGTCTCCCTCCTAAACATATTCATGTTAAACAATGTAGAAAATTTAATTATGATAATTATATGCATGACCTGATTGCAATAAACTGGGACAGGTTTCAACTTATACCAACTGTCGAGGATGCCTGGAATTATTTATACACTGAAGTCACAAGAGTTATCGATAAGCATGCCCCCTGGAGAGAAATAAAAGTCAAGGGAAAACATTTACCATGGATTAGTGCTGATTTGATCAACCTTTTTAATGAGCGGGATAACGTCTGGAAGACTTTCAGGGAAACAAAGGACCCTGCTGATTGGGAAAAATATAGGTCCTTAAGGAATCAGTGTATGACAAAAACACGTAATGCTAAATCAAGTCATTTTAAAAAACATCTTTCTGAAGACATGTATAATCCAAAAAAGTTCTGGAAAAGACTAAATAATGTTCTTAATAAATCAAATCAAAATATCAGCACTCAGATTCGGGTCAACAATGACATCATTCAGGACCCTGCTGTTATATCCAATGCTTTCAACCAGCACTTCTCCACTATATGTAGCTCTACTGTATTTGACTCATCTATTATATGTGACTTTCCAGCTACCTCTACATGTAGAAGCTCTTTTTCTTTTCAAAAAATAAAACCTGTTGACGTTCAACATGCCATTAATGAATTAAAGGATGATTGTGGATCTGGACCAGCTGGTATTGAGACTAAATTCATTAAGTTAAGAGCTAATATTCTAATGTACCCACTATGCGACCTGTTTAATTTGTCCTTCTCAACTTGTACCCTCCCTTCCGCATGGAAGTGTGCCAATGTTACTCCACTGCATAAGGGAGGCGACCCACACGATATTAACAAATACCGCCCCATCTCAATTATCAACTCGGTGGCTAAAATCCTCGAGAAACTAGTGTTCAACCAGCTATCACATTATGTCTCAACTTTCAACATTCTATCTCCATGCCAGTCTGGGTTCAGACCTAATCACTCCACAACTACAGCTCTGTTAAAACTCACCAGCGATGTGTTCACTGCTTCTGAGGATGGTAAACTCACCGGTGCCATCTTTCTTGATCTAACCAAGGCCTTTGATGTTGTTGACCACTACCTACTGCTTGATAAACTTTACTCTATTGGTCTTTCTCAAAACAATCTACTGTGGTTTAACTCATACCTTCATAACAGACGCCAATGTGTCACCTTCAATGGAAGTCAATCCAATTCCTTAATTGTTGAGAAGGGGGTCCCGCAAGGTTCGTCTTTGGGACCACTCCTTTTCTCTATTTTCATAAACGACCTCCCTAATATCTGTTCTGACTGTCAAACACAACTATATGCCGATGATGCAGTGCTATATACAACTAGTACTAACAAGTCTGAAATTGAAAGATCCCTTCAATCAGATCTTACTTCTGTTCAGAAATGGCTATTATTTAACAAATTAATTTTAAATAAAAATAAATCATGCAGTATGTTATTTGGTACCAGACAAGGCCTTGGTAATTCTGTAGATCTGAATATATCATTTAATGAAGGATCACCATTAGAACAAGTATTGAACTTCAAATATCTTGGTGTTTGGCTCGACCCAACGCTTTCATTTACGCAGCATAGTGAGACGATTACTAAAAAACTCAGCTGTAATCTAGCTATTCTTTACCGCCATATAAATTGTTTCACCTTTCAGATGAGAAAAAGAATTGTCTCTCAACTACTACTACCAACACTGGATTATGCTGATATTGTCTATCAGAATACATTTGATACACATCTTCAACCCCTCAATGTAGTTTATAATAGTCTTTGCAGATTTATTTTAAGGTGTCCATATATAACTCACCACTGTTCTATGTACGAAACTCTAAACTGGTTATCCCCCCACGCTCGAAGATGCTACCACTGGTTCCAGTTCATCTTTAAATGCATCCATCTCAATTACACTTCTTATTTAAAACAAGACGTATTACCATACACACCCTCATATTCACTAAGACATATTCAGCAACCCTTCTTTTTCATTCCAAGAACTAACAACGAAATTGGGAGACGTGCATTTAAATTCAAAGCTCCTTCTGACTGGAACACTCTGCCTAGTACCATAAGAACTATTAGCTCATTTCGTCTATTTAAAAATACACTTTTACTCTTCCTTATAAAACCATGTACCTGTTTCTAGTATTAGAGTCTTCGAGCTCCTTTATCTAGCTTGTTCTGTGTGTGATCATTTGGCATAACTATTGTATATGCATGGTCATTACACTTATGTATTATTGTATTGCATAGTGTAACAAGGTATTGTATTATGTCACAATATCATGAAATAATATATCATGTAATAATGTTGATAGTATGTATTAACGTACGATGTATGATAGGTGGTATATGGTATTATGCATCAACATTATGCTGTAACACATAACTATTATTATTATTGGATATGTAAAGCCAATTAACAATTGTTATAAACTATAACAAGTGGGGATGGAGGGGTTTTGGGATTGGTGTGTGGGTAGGTGGGTCAATGAGAGCCTCTATGTATGTTATGTCTTGTGCTGTATGTTCTATGTTGGACCCCCTCGAAAACGAGATGACTGTCCATCTCAAGGGGTTATCCATCAATAAACTTGTTTCAAGTGTTTCAATTAGCACACGTGTCATGGTGGAAGATCTCTCCCAATTATCTTCCTTGATCCCATATTGCGTAATTCATCTTTCCCCCATCCATTGACACAGTTTGTCTTTTCCTTATCACAATCAACTGCCATTATGCCCTCTGCCTAAATTATTCTAAATCTCTCCTTGGTGTCCTTCCGTTATATATAAACACTGCTGCTTGTATTCCGTCCTATACAAAGTCCAGCTCACTCAGCACTCTTGTCCTTTACATGGGCTCCCTGTCATCTATTAAATGTACTGCATTGGTCTTTAAATTTGTTCTTGGCTGCCTCCTCGAGCAACGTCCTTCTGTCCTAAAGATCCGGCAACCATTTCATTCGTTACTTCTATACGCCCCATCTATCGTTTACGTATCCCTTCCTCCCACTAACCAATCTGACGTTCAATTGTTCT